>NW_009235946.1:15207-15475 GCF_000690835.1 Fulmarus glacialis | reverse complement strand
CCCCCCCCGCCCAGCTCTACAGCCTTGTGCACAAATACCAGAATAATAGTATGATTCTCAACACAGTAGAACAGATACTGCAAAATAAGAGCCTTTACTTGGAGCGTTTTCTGTTCTCGGCTCCAGTCCGCTCAGGGCCGTCCAGGCCAGAGCTTGCCGGCAGCCCCGAGGGCGAGCTTTCCATCTGCCGTCTGGGGGAGGCACCAACCCGCTTCCAGAACGTTCCGGCAGAGTCACCCACACTCCCTCGGCTTTACCGTCATCTGCG
>NW_009235946.1:0-15047 GCF_000690835.1 Fulmarus glacialis | reverse complement strand
AGGGGGCTGCCCCCCGGCTAGAGGCGAACTGAAGCAACCGGAGGGCTTGCTGAGCCCCGAGCGGGCGGCAGCAACGCCTGCCCGCCACGTACAGAGCCGGCCCACCGACCCCCAGAACTAGCACGGGGATCACTGTAGCTGCTTCCAAAACGGGGTATTTGGGTGGGGAGTTTTTGGTGTGGTTTATTTGGGGGTGGGGTGGGTGGGAGGACCGGTGTTGGGGGTTTTTTGGTGTTTTTTTTAGTGCGAGAGTCTAATCTGGGACAACGAACAATAGCACACTCAATTATATTCTCCAGTGATTGCCATTACAGAAAAAGCCACGATGTCTGCCTGCCTTTCCCACGTTTAGCACGCAGTCAGTGGAAACACCCAGAGCTTCTATGGCTGTGCCTTCTCAAAAGCCAGTTAACGGGACTCTTCCTCCAACATGCACACTATTTTCTAGTCTCTCATCAGAAGTGACCTTAAAGAGCAGATGTTACAGTCAAAAGCAGTAAGGCCAGTTGCACTCAAAATAATATGGTTTCAATTGGTACCCATCAAAGACAACATCCTCAAATTTTAAGCGTCAGTTGATTCATCTCAGAATAGAAAGGTATAGAAAAGTCTCCCACAGAATGATTTGCCTAATTCAGACATGAAAGCATTTAATTGAGAAAGTTTGTCTACAAAAAAAAAAAACAACCCCAAACAAAAAACAAAGACACCTTTATCTAGTAGCTTGATCTAAAGAAAAAATAACAAAAGGGAAAAACCCACCACAGAGCAAAAGAAAATGAAAGGCCCTGGGCCTTCTGTAGGCAACACATACAGAGTCCAAAACACCCCCTTCCCCTCCGACTTCACCTCTTCTCCAAAGCATGAAACAGAACAAATTATTCACGTAAGAGTCAGCCAGAAGTTTGGTAATTACCAAGTTTCTCTCACATTGGTTTTTGAAAGGCACAGAAAATGTGTTCATTTCTGTAGTAGAAAACTGTCTATCCGATTATCTTAGTGTCAAAAAAATTTTTTATTTATTTTTATTTTTATTTCAAAATATTTTACAGCGGAAGCCTATACCAACAGAAGGAGCAGGGAAGGCAGGAAAGGCAAGGGGGGGGAGGGCTGACACTACTTGTATCCGCTTTTCTACTGTAGCAAAGGGGTGAGGAAGTATCTAAAACTGGTAACTTCCAGGCAGTAACAGAATCTAATGTTGCACTCCCTTTCTAAAAGAAAGAGAAAAATACTCTTCAGAAAAAACACATTTTGCTCACTTAAATTTACATGAAGAATTTTGTCATTTACTAAAAAAATACTGAAAAGCTGACAGATCTTAACCTGCAAATCAAGATGATGCAGAAAAAAAAAAGTTTAACATATGCCTTACTCATAATTCCTTCGAAGACACTACATTCTGGAGAAAAACATAGTAAAGTTTACAGCTAAAAATAAAGGTCCAATTTAACTGTTTAATAATAGTCATAATGTGATTAAGTATTTAAGATTCAAAACAGTTCTAAGTGCTTGGGAACCATTTATTTCTAGTACCAAACAAGTAAGCTGTTTGAAAGTGATTTGCAGCATTAAACAGTATTGCGTTAATTCAGCAGTCCATTCCAGTTTGTTTCAAATCCTGCCTGAAATTGTTCACTCCCAAAATATCTACCAAAATAGAAGCTGCAGCTGTGCAAATCTGAGACAATTCTGAGTTTTGAGAGGAACATAAAAAATAATCAAACCATGTTAGAATGGTTCCAAGCAAGCACGATTTAGTAATGAAAAACTATCCAAGTAGTTGGAGCACAAATGAAAATACAGTAGAATAATTTTCTTATACTCAAATAAACCATTTGCAAAAAAAAAAATTGGGGAAAAAAGTGAATCTATACACTCCTTCCGAGTAAGCTATTGTTGGGTATTTCTCTTTGAAAGTCACATATATTTGAGACTGCTACCCTATTAGCAATTTATTTACTTCTGAAAGCGTATCCTTCAAGTTTACCTATCAGCAGTACAAAGCTAATTGTTCTGGAACGCAGCACATCTCAGAAGTGGAGAAAATGCAGACACAAGAACACTGAGCATAGTCTGACAATGCATCTTACATTAAAAATGTATAGCGATCAATTCAGTTGAAGTAGTTATTTCATTATACACAACTGTTTCTAATTCAAATCATGAAAATCTAATTTATATATTTAATAAAAGCATATTTTATTTTTTTTTAGCATCTACTGAAGTGCCTTGTTCCCATGCAGGTAAATCAGTGTTTTTCGTTTTCTTTTTGACTACTAAAGAACAAACTACTAACACCACGGGAGGGAACAGAGAAAAGATCATGCTGTCAGCTACCAGTACTACTGTACAGCAAGCATTAGAGTCTACTTGGACTTCTGGAAAGAGGGATGTGTTCCACATGCAACACAGGTTTCAAAACCTACCATACTTTATGCATTCCAACATGCAATTTAGGAAAGAAAAAAAGAAAACCAACTGAAAAAACACCCCAAAACCCAAACCACACCATGCACCCAGCTAACTACAACAAAACGCTACAGCTCCCTGCTGGACCAGTCATTTTGTACAGCACTTCCAAGAATGATACTGTTTTCAAAGTGGCCTGTTAAAGAACAAAGTAAACCAAAACCAAAGGGAAGGGAAGACACTGAGACAAGAGCTTTCCTCTGAACTCTGGCAATCTCTCTGTGCCTTTTCTGTAAAATGGGAATAAGCTTACTCAGCTCACAGAAAAAAACATGGGCAACAAAAAAGGCACAAAAAGGACTGTGTGAAAGACATGGTGTGAACATACAATATCTTACCCAAATGTAGTATGTGTGAAGAACCACTCCTTACAGTGAATGTCAACAAATACGCTACTTTTCCTTTTCATGTTCCCATTAATGAGGGGGTTAACAAAAAACGCAAAACCAACAGAACCAATAGCACTTGACAATTTTTATATGCCTACTGTTTTATAACACTTTCATATGCTCCTTTAAAAAAAACAACAAAAAAAGCCAAAACCAAAAAACACACCAACAAAACCACCACAGGATGTGTATAGTAAAGTATGTTTTAGACATAAAATTTCATCCCCTTCAATGATTACAAAGTAGTTCGGTGATCTTATTATAAAGAATGAATTGCTTCTTCTTGCTTTGAACAATATGAGTTATTAACATCTGGAATTAATCAACAACAATAACTGACTAAAAACCACACAAACACAAACCTTAGTAATCATTTATAAGAGTGGGGTCAGGATGACTTGACGCAGAATATCTTGCGGAAAACTAGAAAGATTATTGTTTGCGGGATGGGAAGAAGGAAATCTCACTACGTTATTAATCTGCATTCATTAGATGAGGTGAATGTATGGCAAAACTTCACATTTTATCAAGATAAATGCATTTCAATAGAATTAAAATGACTGAAAACTTGGACAACAAAAGTGCCCAAATGTTCTCAGCATCTTAACTATCTTACCCAATCAAGAAAAGACACTATGAACTAAAATCTGCCTTAAATAAAATCCACTAAACAACATTCCACTAACAATAAAACAAGTAATAAAACTACCTACCTACCTGCATTTCATGATCACCTGTGACCACACATTCGCATTATTCCCGCCACTGATCTTTTATCCTAAAGCAGGAAAATGCTGTGACCAATTACTTACAAATTTAGAGTTAGCTGAAGTCAGCAATCAACCTGGGCTCAAAATCCTGTATTTCATTGATATTTTTAAAAATTTCTTCATACCAAATGCACAAAGTAAACATGGAGAAACCACATCTCCTGAGAACTTGATGTGCACTATCTGCCCAGAATACTTCGTTTCTCTCTATAGAGTGTATTGTTGTTAACTATAGAAGATCATTTATGGGAACAGATAGCTAAAAACTAATTTAACCACCAAAGCGCTTTGTTACACAGTCTGCTAAAAGCACCAGATTAATGTGCAAAAATATTGAGGAAGGACTAAACTTTTAGGAGTTTAGTACTGACTTTCACATCCTTAGCACTATCTTCAACTTCAGACAGGAAAATAGTATGAGCTCCATCCTGATGAATTATCCAGCTCTTCTGCTGCTCCTGATATGTTTTTGGAGAACTTCAAGTAACTCCCTATTTAATTACTCTCAAATTAACTCATAAGCTTAAGATCCCATAAAGACCTTAACTAGGTATTTACGACAGACACAAAACAAGAAAATAAGTGAGTTGTGAGGAAAAATGTCTTCTTTCTCCTCCTTTTCTGTTCTCCTGCTCCCCGATGGAAAAAAGCTGAGCACTGCTTTTCCCCCACCTTCATGTCCCTGCACACAGACACTTATCAACTACCTTTTAATGAGTGTTGAGGATGACAGATAGCTAGGCCACCAACCAGTAAGAAATAGAGGAAAAGACTAGGCCATGTGAAACCACTAGCACTTTGAACCTCAGATTTCAATTAAGTTATACAAAAGAAATAAAATAATAATTTATCTCGAAACTTTCATTCTATCATTTGTAGCAGTTCTGCAGAATTTATAGTAGTGTTATTCTTGAGTAGCAAATAACTGCTACCTGCAAAACAGTTAACATTTACATAACCATTGCTGTTCCAATGTATTTACACAGGTTTTGTAGTTCTTATCTACCACTGGAAAAAGTTACATGTTGAAAATATGATAATCAAACATAAATCTAACCACTTGGTTAAAAAAATTTAACGAAGTTTATAAAGAATTTATTTCATGTTTTAGTTAAAGTATGAGGCAAACCTTTGAGAAAAAGCAGCATAAAATGAGAGGTCTTCTGGCCTGGTAAGGAAGTAAGCCAAAATGAAATAATTTGATTAGCAAGACATATGGGTATGACCTTTGACCTCTCCTGTCCCACCCAATCTATGCTGTAACTGAGAAACGATGGAGGTCTATGAATTAGTTCCGTGAGAGAGGGGAGGGAAAACAAAAAACAAAAAACACCAAGCCAAACCCCCCCCTACCAAAAAACACCCTCCTGTTGACAAAAAAGGAAAATATTTTAAGATGTTTTATACAGCTTAGAATTAATTAATTTTGCCTAAACAAAGTTTGAAATTGTTTCTCAGCAAAGCAGAGCTAGTGCTTACCTCTAAGGTCTGGCGCATGTGATGCCAACAGCTCTGCTCATTTGCATACAGTCAAGCTGAACTGCTGCAATGAAGAGCACTCTGTCAGCCATTTTGGAACTGCACTGTCTCAGCTGCACTGAAAATGGGATTAAGATGGCTGCAACGTGCACTCAAGACCAGCCACTCAGTGACAACTCAGCAGTGGATAAAACATTTATACAGCAAAGCACTTCCCTCTTTGCCACAATGCAACAAACTGCACAGGCAGAGGGGGGCCAGAGGAATGGTTTCTTTGACAGGCAGGAAATGGTTAATGCATGGCTGCAACATTGCAGCTACTCTGAGCACCACTGGTAAAGAGAAAACTAAAATAAATCAAAAAACACAGAGAGGCAGCCCTGCTAGGTCTGTGATCCAGGATTTGTATCGTATACTTCAAATCCCTCCCGACTCCAGGCAGTTCAGAATCCACGTCACATATTAACAGCCACAGATACAGAGCCAGATCATGCATAGAACTGGCAAACATTAGGGAATACTTTTCAAGAACAGCCTCATTTCAGTCTTTTTTTTTTTAAAAAAAAAAAAAAAGCCTTAAGAAACTGATCTCTACATTTTGACAGCACCACCTATTTTGAAATATTATGTAATATTAGTTGTCCAATAAAACAGTTTTACTTGGGGGGAAAAAAGGAAGTTCAATTTATAAATAAGGAAGCTAGCAAAAAACTCAAGAACACTCCAGAACTTCAATGCCCGCAGAAATCAAGTATCTAATTCTTTATAAATTATGCAGTATGTTTTGTAAATTTTTCAAAGAAGAGATATATCTAGAATCCCTTCAGCAATTTTGCTGGAATTTTGTCGTAACGATACTGAGTAATTTGTTCTTAAAGAACTGGTTTGGGAACCTATGGGAGGGGACAGAGGGGCTGTCAAACAAATACACAATTTTAATGCAAGCAGAACTTAAGATAATACAGGTTCCTCTTTAATATCTGTTCATTAACGCCAATCACCCGCTCTTGTCCAGGCAACAGTGGATCAGTTCTGGAGGGACCTCGTCTGTATCTGCCTCACTTCATCACGTACACCTCTTCTACAAAATCCAAATACGGCTATTTTAAAACAAAATAACTGCAAGTGCACATGGGGCGATCCTGAAGGAAATTAATGTCAAATTATTCCTAACTTTCCACCAAAAAATAGTCTTTGTGATCCAAAATTAGCCCAACATGGTAAGCCCCCCAAAAGAAGTGGAAGAACATGCCCTCCATCTACTTTTTTTTATGAAAATGTCTAACCTTACATAACTGTGCATGTCTGTTGCCAGCTGTAGCTGGTTATTTCAGGACTGATTAATCATGCCAACAGTAGTTGTCTGATGCACTCATCAGCACCACAGTTAGTATTTAAAAATTTTGAAACACACCATCTGGCTAACACAAGGACAAAAGGAAAAGCATGATTTGCAACACAAGAAAAAGCACATGCCACATACATGTAAACAGCTACATTGATTATTACCATCTTTGATAATACTGTACAGATTCAGAGGACTAACTTAAAATATGCTTGAAGTTCAAATGCCCAAAAGACAAGTCTCTCAAAAATGAATTTATGAAGACTGGAGAACAACTTCATTACAATTAATTTAAAATTACCCAGTACACTGAAGCTTTTCTTCACAAAGACCTATTACTAAATCAAAAATCAAGTTTACAAACAAACGTTTTCTATTAGCCAATTATAACCCCATATTGCTTACTCTGAACTTCATACATAGAACATCTTCATCTTACAGGGATTTACAGTAACTTGTAACATTTCAAAATTCAAACTTAGTATTTCATTTATATGACAAATATACATACATTTTGATTTCCACAGTAGCAATGTTTTAAATAGAAGAGATTTCTATGTTTAGCGCACTTACAAAATTCCTACATCAAAAGGTGAATTCTGACCTCCAGTCCTAGAAGTTCAACAAAAACCTAGGGAGTTCTAATCCAGAACCCAAGAGCTGCAACTTGTACAACACTGCATTCTCTAACATTCAGTCTTGGAGCTCAATATATGGAAACTCGATGACTTAAATAGGTTTGAATAGGCATAACTACTTGGCAAAAAAATTTCAGAGAACACTTTCACTGAGCCAGAGAAAACAGAACCCATGTCACACTCCAGTTGCTGCAGTGAATCATCTTACCTTGTCAGAAAGCTTTATGAATACACAGAGGTACTAATATGTCAATACAGACACCCAGTTGCAAAAAATCTAGCTGAATAGTAAGAAACCATATATATTTACTCAAGAGTTCAATCCATATACTTCAGTGTGTTAATACGTTAAAAAATATTAACCAAACCAATTTTAAAATAAAAGCTGATTTTTAATTAAACACAAAATTAGTAGTAAAATCACTCATTGTCGTGGCTTAACCCCAGCAACTGAGCACCACACAGCCACTCGCTCACTCCCCCCCGAGAATTGGAAGAATAAAAGTGAAAAAAAAAACCAACCTTGTGGGTTGAGATAAGAACAGTTTAATAATTGAAATAAAATAAAAATAATAAAAGAATATACAAAGCAAGTGATGCATGATGCAATTGCTTACCACCCACCAACCGATGCCCAGCCAGTCCCCGAGCAGCGGCTCCCCAGCCAGCTTTCCCCTAGTTTATATACTAAGCATGACATCATATGGTATGGAATATCCCTTTGGTGAGTTTGGGTCAGTTGTCCTGGCTGTGCCCCCTCCCAGCTTCTTGTGCACCTCCAGCCTTCTCAGATGGTAGAGCATGAGAAGCTGAAAAGTCCCTGACCTACTGTAAGCACTACTTAGCAACAACTAAAACATCAGTGTGTTATCATCAACATTATTCTCATCCTAAATCCAAAACACAGCACTATACCAGCTACTAGGAAGAAAATTAACTCTACCCCAGCCGAAACCAGGACAGTCATCTGAGAATGCTTTGGTCCAGGAAATATTAAAGTGAACCTACACTAATGTGGAATTCCTCTATTAGCGTGGGACAATTTCTTATTGCTACTTAGGGTGGCACCTATACAGGTTCTCTAAAAATCAAAAATAAGTACGAAAATCAGGCATTTTAAAAACATTCAGGATGGAATTAAAACTTAACCTGTTATGTTTAGATTCCTCTTAAATACATAATGAAAACTCTAAACAACCTTAACTCTGCCCTCTTTTGATGACATGCCAACACACTGCAGTATCATTTCATCAGGTTCAATTATTCTAGTTGTAAGTTAAATTTTAAAACAGATCTTCCATTTTCCAACCTTCTCATGAACATCAAACAGAAACTCAAGAGAATGGTACTCTGTCATTTCTCTAATTGTTGCCCTGTATAAGTAATATCATCCCACACCTCTTTTAAATACCATTACATAGAGTCAAGACTTTATACTAGGGCTCCTACTCTGAAGAATCAAAGGGAGGCAGAAAATTCTGGACTTTCAGATACGATTTTATGTCATCTCACATTACAAGGGCAGTAAAAAAGCAGCGAAAGCATAAATAATTTCTTTTGCTCTACTTATACGCTTAGAAACCAGTCTGCTGCATATCATCCACATTTCCTTGTGTACAAACCACACATCTCATCCACTCTTCTCATTTACCTTCTTCTTTGGTGGTTGTTCTTTATTTTGTTGTTTTTTTGTATATTAGTTAACATTAAGTGGGCAAAACAGTTTTACATTGATGAAATTAATGAGAGACCACTACTGTTTGTATGCATCTGAATTGAAGTCTCAATAGACCATTTACTGAAACCCTCCTTTATTCCTAGATTTACACAGGCCAGTAGGCTGACTTCAAGAAACATCTCAACTCTCACTTAGGACTGCAAGAACTTCGCAGATAAAAACTACTTCAACTACTGGGGAAAAGAAAGAGTCCATGATAATCATGAGACAAGAGTCCAGAAAGTCAAAGTCTGCACAACATTTGAGGTGTTCCCGTAATTCCAAGCCAAGTACCAATGAAGGAAATTTTCAATGTTATGACTGAAGTCAGATAGTTTACGTTTATGTGCTAGTTTGCTACTAAACACACTTTGAAAGACTTAAAAAATAGAATGCAACATTTTTTTTAAATGACCTTCTGGAAACTGCAGTAAGTTGAATGCAAAGGTAGAAGGAGCTCTCTTTCATGACAGGTTTTTTTTTTACCGTAACATTTCTTTACACTATTGTGAAATGGTGGATAACGCTTACGACAGCACAAAATGACGGAGCAAATATACAGGTTATTTTAACAGCTAGCTGACATATCCACAATTATATCATTCATAAAGCCTGTGCTTTGAGTACATGAATTTACTTAAGAGCATTTTCAGAAATTGGACCTAGAAGAAAAAAACATTTTTCCTGTATTAAAAATATCGAAGTTACACACAGCAAACAAGCTCTATTAGTTTACCTAAATATCTTAGAAAATAAATTATTCTAAAAAAATACTTTGCACACAGCCATCTAATTTACTAAGATCTCACATGATTTGATGTTTGTTCCTAGAAGAAATAAGAGCTGGTAAATCACGAGTACAGTTTTCAGTCATTTTTAACATGCACAGCTCAAAATAAAGCCTCTTAAGGAGCATAGGTTGGTTTGGGTTTTTTTTTGTTTTGTTGGGGTTTTTTGTTTGTTTATCTGTGTGTGGTGGTGGTTTGTTTTTTTTTTTTTAATTACTCATAAATACCAAAGGAACATAAAGGGCATTTATACAATATACATACATATACATAGTGTTCTGCATTCCTCCACAGTGATATGATGGAAGCTGACATACAACTGAGGATCAGGCGTTTATTTAATACCACATAGTTATGATTATGCCTTCAGCTACACCACCAAGAAATCACTACTTTAAAAAAAAAAAAAAAGAAAAAAAAAGAAAAAAAAAAGGCAGAGGGGGCAGACTTGCTGCTAAATACACCAACCTCAGGTTATCATTGCTTCCTTACCACACTGGGCAAGCAAATGCACGTACACGTCTAGTCTGAAGCTGCATGTTGATGTCACAGCCTCCATATTGCTTTGACAGACAATACCTATATCCTGACTGATAGCAAGTTATCCCCCAAAACAATGTTTAACTGCCAGGTTCCCTCACTGGGGACAGTGGTAGCCTCTCCTCAGCCCAGCTGCTTGTTTTCACAAAATTTGCAGGAAATAATTATCTTTGATACTTACTACTGTCAAATTTACTGAAAACCAACAAGTCTTTCAAGAATTACTAAGGATAGAACAATGGACAAACAACGATCACATAAAATTGGATTACTATAACAGAAATCTGCTCAATTCTAGTAAAATTTGTAGGGCTGTGGCACAATTAAACATTTTTGTCACATACCTGCTTAAACAAAAAAAGATAATTTATATTTGTTAAATGCATTTGTCTTATTAGTGGAATTCCTAAGTGCCATTTAATAACCTTATTCATTCTTTTTTTTTTAAGTTTCATGCAGGCATTTATTTTTCACCAACAGCATTCTGGTTTTTGTTTAATACTGTCTAACATAACCTCAAATGAAAACTTAAAACCTAAAGCCACATAAAACTCAAGTTTAGCTGAAATTCTACTCTCAACTTTGGGATGTTTTTTTGCATATATATATATATATATACACACACACACACACGCACACAAATAGTCAAGACAGAGCAGAGATAAGAACTAGAACATTAACTAAAACCAGAATATGCAACTAAAGTAAAAGACAAAAAAATCGCAACCAAGCAAAACAGTCTCCCATTTCTGAATCACAGTTCAATTGTTTACACCCTGAAAAACTAGAAAGTGTATTGCTTAGTTCAATCTTTACCATTCTAAAAAAATACTAATGCATTCTGCAGATCCAGTTTCTGGATAACTAGTATCAGTACTTTATATCTCTAAAATTTATAGCCTGATCTGTAGGCTAATAATGAACCTTAATGATCAGGTGTTTCCAGAGACTTAAACACTCCATGTATGAACTCAAGGATTTTCTGACCCCCTTTGCTATAGAAATGGGGGGGGGAAGTAACACAAACCCACACACAAACAAAAAAGGGGAGACACCTAAACACACTACAAATGATACACAGAATCTCTTCAGGCGAATGAAAATTAAGATCCCACAACATCATGCAAAATTTTGCTTTTACAAAGATAACCAGAACTCAAAGGCTGACAAAATCTATGCTCCAGATCCAAATCTCAAAGCTAGAAGACTTTACAATTACCTTCTTTGGGATCAGCCACCAGGCTTTAATATCTAAACCAAGACTGAGCTACAGGAATTTTAAATATGAAGTATTACCCAATTCACATCTAAACTTTATTCAGAGATTAAGACATTCTGTAACTGCCCAACTTAACAAAAACAGCTGATTACAGAGATCACTTTAGAGAACAACCTAACTTTCTCTCTGCTTCTTAACGAGCTGTCAAAAAAAAAAAAAATCAATTTTTTTGTTGCCCCACACAGCAACGCTATCTTACTCTCCATCCTGTATTTGGATAAGTCACTGTTGCTTGATGAACAGTTTCTTACAGTATGGTGGAAACAGGAGAGTGTTTTTTCATACAGTACAGCATATAGTGCAATGAGTATAACTGAAATACCGGAATTACAAATATACACCATGAAAGCATGTTGTGTTGGCCAGTTTATGAGTTCCCCATTGTTTTGTGTGTGTAGGTAAATCTCTCAAAATAATGTCACATACTAAAGAGAAGTAAAGAGTCCAGCCACAGATTCAACTGAAAAATATTAACAATCTTAGATTTCAAAGCATTTTAGAGAAAAATTATATAAAAATATATTGGGGAGGAAAAAAAACACACCAAACAAAACTCCCACATTTATGTATCATAATAGTTTTATAACTTGCAACTTATTTTCCTCATCTAATATCCCTTATGAAAACTGTGATGTACACCTGTGTCACTGCAGTAATTTCCAAAATAAACTCATAATATAAACATATAACTAGCCCACAATATAGGAAAACACCAGATGGAGAGCAAATAGGAAAAATGCATTCAACTTGCAAACTACTTTAATAAGAGCAAAATACTTGTGAAGTATCTTTTGGTCTTACTAGCTACATTTTGTGAATAACCTTGAGATTTTTGACATAAATATAATTTCCGTCAATAAGCCCAATTAATGATTATACTATTAAAAACATATAGATGGAAAGAAATTTGATTTTTTTCTTGTTTTGGAAGGAAAACAGAATATCTGGTTTAGTCAGCTACTTTTCACTGTGGAAATATTGTCTGTTTGTAACAGAAGAAATGCCTTCTCCCAAAAATCACAATTAAACACAATGAAAATAAGGATTTAGTTACTAATTAGGAATCACTTACTAAAACAGGATTTAAAAAATTGTTTAACTGTTTAAATGTAAATGTAACTGTTAAAAATGTAAACTGTTTCTGTTTGCAACAGATTCTGTAAAAGCAGTATTTAAAATTAAACTATTTTTATTCATAGGTTGTTCAGTCTCTTGGTTAGCAAGATCACCTCCCATGCTGGGAGGAAAGCATATGCCTATATTATACCACATTTCCTGTCTTTATGCCCCAAATGGAAGCATTACTAAAGGAGCCTTTACAGGAAAACTAACATACTATAGTTAATATTAATCTTCTAAATACGTGAAATGGGCATAACAATACAAGCTAAAGCAGGAGGTATCAGCAAACACGGCAAAGTATGGCACATACGCATATCTATGAGGATTAGCATCTTATTCAAAAGAGAGTTTGTAATGGCTAGGAAATGAGAATTAAGAGGTCCCTCAATAGGAGCATCAAAATGACTGTTTCAATTGACATATATTATTATTGTATCCTTCTACAAATCAATTTTGTTATAATCAGTTTCAAGCCTACACAACATTCAAGATAGTCTCGTTAAATTAATCCATACAGCAAAGTAAGACACTGTTCCACATTATCACAGGAAGCATCAGTTTAGCACTGCTACACTTGGTAGCAAAATTGCAGCTGATAAAAAGCCTTTTACTCCAAGCAACGTAGTAAGTCTACTAAACTAAGAACATAACGACGAGAACACAAAGATCTCTTGAGATTCTTTGAAAAAGAACACATAATGAGCAGTTACTTATCAGCAGTGACAAAACAAGTTTTTCTGTACTTCAATTATTTGGCGTTTATCGGAAAAATGTATTGCTATCCAAAATTATTAGTACAATTCCTTTCTGGATTAGACGTACATAGGATCTTGATTTGATACTTCTGGAGCATATAAAATAACTGCCAAACTTGAGGAATAAATAGTGGGTGTAGTTGCTCTGATTCATGAATTGCACAAGTCCTCATGCAATCATTAGTGAATTCATTTTATGATGGGCCTGACAAGTACCATTAGCCCCATTTCAGAGATCTGAAAACTAAGAAATTACCTACCCAAGATCACATATCAAATATCAGTGGTTTTTGTGTTTGTTTTTTTCCCCTCCAAAGAATTCTTAATATTCGACATAATACTCTCCTTCATACCTTCCTGTAGGACTGCACAAACCAGTACCTAATCAGAAAAACATATTTTTTTCTACATTGATATCTGCTGTTTGTGTACAGAGTTCATATTTAACTTACTAATTTCAGATTTAAGCAGAAATTAAGCACATTCTTCATATTTTCATTTTTAAAAACCTAAATGTAAAGTAAACATTAGTAACTTGCAAAAGAGAGCCAAACAGGATGCTTGTAGAATATCCTGATGTTGCAGATGCAAATTCCAATAAAGTTATTCATAATAGTACTGTATTTGCTTGTATAATCTGGGATATTGACCAAACGTATTTATTAACATACTCTTACTTCCACCTATTAGCATGTTAAATAAGCTGTCTAGATTCACAAGTGTCATTTTTCTGTGACTGCATGAAGGCTGCAGTTTTAAGCTCATTGACTGTTGCCCAGAACAATTGAGCTGTTCGCCCCTTTATTTTAAGAGAATATTTTTCCATCAACAATTCCATCTAATTTTCCCATCCAACATGTCTGTCTGTGTTAAGGGTCACACCGACATTACAATACGTAAATTTATTTCAAGATTACGATTATGCAACAAAATATTCTAATGTAGGCATTTCCACTGGATATCTGTCAAAGATTAGGAGATCCAATAAGAAGGATATATACCTGTTAAAAGAAAAAACTGCTTGAGAAAACTGCTGCTACACCTCTAACAGGCCCCAATATCACCTCACAATTAAAATGTTAAAACGCTTCACCATGAGTACAGTTTCAATATTTTAAATGCTTAAATTCAAAGAAAATTAGAACTTCAGATGTACGTTCTTTACATGAATATATTACTTAAACGGTTAACTTTTGCCATTTTGTTTTACATGGGCCTTTAACACCGGGGTTTAGCCACTCTGGCCTTGTTTACTGATGACATCACATAAATAAGGCACAACTAAGCCTTCCCCCCCACACCCCCCGAAACACGCCCATTTCTAGTAAATTAGCATGCCCATACGCTTCAGAAACTTTAATCTGAAGTTCATCAGCACGCCATTGAGTGCAATAACCAGAAAGAGAGTTTCTCCTCATTGCTTCCACAGCCCATCCACCGCGACACTCAACATCAGCACCTGCTGTGTTTGTGAGGATATCCACTGGCCGCACACAGCACCACCCAGGTCACGCCATCCCCAATTCGAACAGAGAGTAAGGAAATGCTTTCGAGGCGCCAGGCAGCCAGACGTGCCGCTGTCCCACCCAAACACCCGCCCGGTGCGGTGTAGGAGGCGCCTCCACCTCACCTCACCGATGCGTACGACAGAATGCAATCAGACAACTGCCTGGTGTCACCCAGCTCTCTGCGCCTTCAGGACATAGCAGAGTGCCCCAGCTGTGCCCTGCCCCATGCCAGACCTACCTGTGAC
>NW_009235945.1:423-734 GCF_000690835.1 Fulmarus glacialis | reverse complement strand
AGCACACCCTAGTCCCCCATGGAGCTGCAGGGCAGGAGCTCTACCAGCGCTGGGGGAAAAGGAGCCCAATAGTGGGACCCCCGCCCCGGCTGGGGCCACCCCGACTGCAGGGATGGGGGGTCCCGGCCCCCTGCGTGGCTGCGCCAGGGCCTGTGCCCGTGTACCCCCATTGCACCCTGCACCCGAGAAAGCCAACAAACTGGAAATAAACCCTGGAGCGTGCATCCTCCCTCTCCTGCCTGGGGGCTGGGGGGGTCCCGGGGCCCCACTGCCCCGGGAAGGGCTGCGGCACCCGCCCCGGCACCAGCCGG
>NW_009235945.1:0-226 GCF_000690835.1 Fulmarus glacialis | reverse complement strand
GCTATATAGATATACATATATATAGACAGACATACATATCCCTATGTGGGCACTGCTGGCTGGCAGGGCCCTGCTCCCTGAGCCCTCCCAGTCCCCTGGTTATCGGTGCAGCTCAGGGGTCTGATGTCACCCCAAAACCACCCTGAAACCCCGCAGCGCCCCGACCTGTGGCCACTGCTCCCGGCAGTGCCGGCCACCTCCTACGCCCTCCCGCATCCCCACCAGC
>NW_009235944.1:1811-2094 GCF_000690835.1 Fulmarus glacialis | reverse complement strand
CCATGGGGTCAACATCTCCATGGGGTCAAAGTGGGCATGGGGTCAGCGTGGGCATGGGCTCAGCATGGGGTCAACATGGGCATGGGGACACCAAGGCCATGGCGATGGGGCCGGCACAAGCACAGGGTCAGTGTGGCCATGGGGCCAGCACGGGGTGGCCATGGGGCCAGCACAGCCACGGGGTCACCAGGGGGTCGGACATGGGGTCAGCACAAGCACCTCCACCATCCAGCACCCAGGAGCCCACCTCCGACCCACAGCCACCCTGGGGGGTACCGCAGCC
>NW_009235944.1:1542-1790 GCF_000690835.1 Fulmarus glacialis | reverse complement strand
CGCCCCAGCCCCACCACGCACCAGGGATGGGGTGGCCACCGAAGGTGATGTTGACGTCGTAGTCCCCGGGCGTGAAGGGGATGTACTCCACCGTGCAGCTCCCGTCCTTGTTGTCCTTGCAGGACATCTTGGCCTCGGAGGGACCCTCGATGGCCAGGCCCAGCCCCCCGGTGCCCGCGCCCCTGGGGACGGGACACGGCTCAGGGACGCTGCCAGGGCTGGCCTGGCTTTTGGGGTAGGGGTGGCAC
>NW_009235944.1:515-1234 GCF_000690835.1 Fulmarus glacialis | reverse complement strand
TCCATGGTGGTTGCTGGGGTGGGGGGGTCACATCCATGGCAGGGTGATGGGAGGTGCCACGTTAGTGGCATGGGGCTGGAGGTGCCACCTCCATGGTAGTGGGATGGAGATGCCACTTTGGTGGTAGGGGGATGGAGGTGCCACCTCCATGGCAAGGGGGTTGAGGTGCCACTTTGGTGACATGGGGCTGGAGGTGCCACCTCTGTAGCAAGGGGACGGAGACGCCACATCAGTGGCAGGAGGGCAGAAGTGCCATGATGGCAGCAGATGGACGGAGGTGCCACCTCCGTGGCAGTGGGATGGAGGTGCCATGCTGGGGGGTGAAGGTGGCACATCGATGGCAGGGGGTGGAGATGCCATGTTGGTGGCAAGAGATGGAGGTGCCACATCCATGGCAGGAGGACAAAGATGCCACATTGGAGGCAAGTGGATGGAGGTGCCACATCCAATGTAAGAGGATGGAGGTGGCACCTCCATGAGAGGGGATGGAGGTGCTGGGTTGGTGGCATGGGATGGAGGTGGCACCTCCACGGCAGGGGATGAAGGTGGCAGGTGATGGCATGGGACAGTGGTGACACATCCAATGCAAGAGGATGGAGGTGGCACCTCTATGGGAGGGGCTGGAGGTGGCACATCCAATGGAAGAGGACAGAGGTACCACATCCACGGCATGGGATGGAGGTGGTGGGTTGGTGGGACGGGATGGAGGTGCAACCTCC
>NW_009235944.1:0-480 GCF_000690835.1 Fulmarus glacialis | reverse complement strand
GACACTTGCATGGTAGGTGGACAGAGGTGGCACATCCAATGCAAGAGGATGAAGGTGGCACCTCCATGGAAGACGCTGGAGGTGGTGGGTTGATGGCATGGGATGGAGATGCCACAAACATGGCATGGAATGGAGGTGGCAGGTTGGTGGCACGGGATGGAGGTGGCACGGGATGGAGGTGGCACCTCCATGGCATGGAACGGAGGTGGTGGGTTGGTGGCATGAGATGGAGGTGGCATGGGATGGAGGTGGCACAGGATGGAGGTGGCACGGGATGGAAGTGGCAAGGGATGGAGGTGGCACCTCCATGGCAGGGGCTGGAGGCGGTGGGTTGGTGGCATGGGACAGAGGTGACTGGGGGTCCGGTGCCCACCTGGTCTCCACGGTGAAGCGGTTGGCCTTGCCGACGAGGCCACCCTCCAGGCCGGGCCCGTGCGCCCGCACGCGGGTGGGGTCGCAGCCCTCCGTCACCCCCACGCG
>NW_009235943.1:0-10037 GCF_000690835.1 Fulmarus glacialis | reverse complement strand
GTAGCGCCTGCCCGCAGAGCGTGGAGCTGAGCACCTCCCGGGCACCCCACACCGCCGTCCTGCCTGCAGGAGCCTGCGCCCTGCAAATCCCACTGGTATCCTCCGGCAGAGCCCTCTGCAGCAGGGCACGCTGCTACCGCCATCAGTCACTGTTATTTATCGTCTTCTTTCAGTGCGGAGCAATCCCCGGGGCACGTGAAGGCTCGGTAACGCTGATCCTGTACCAGATCCTTCTCCACCTCTCCTTGCATGCGTGGGTTTTTTGGCCATGCAGCGCTCAAATGTAATCACCCCAGCTGAGAGCACGCGTACACTTCTTTTGCAGGGTGAGGGCTGAGAAACGGCTAAGGCAAATCTTCAGATGAACAATAATGCCACAACTTTGCTCCCACGCTGCCGACTTTCGGCCCAGCGCACAGTTTTATGGCTGAGCTGTAAATCCTTGGAAAACCGTCTAATAGAGACCCCGATCCTTCGGTGAGGTGTTTGCCACGGCGTTCGTGGGGTGAGCTGTTACAGCCCCAGCTGTCCTGCTTCTTGTGGATGCAACCGCTTTGCTCCCAGCAATTGGTTTCATAGCCCCATCTCATGTGCACCATGGGTTTTATCTTGTCAGGGCTGAAGAAACACCCACAAAAGTTGAGGACTTGGTCCTGAGGAGAGCAAGTGAGGGATGGGAGGCTGTAGACTGATGGTGGTGTGCCCATCAAGACCCTGCTGGGAAAAATCTCCCCTCTTGATTTAGGGGGAGTCTGTGGCTCCTGGTAGGGCCGTTCACTGTCCGCATGCTGACAAATCACTCCTGGCTGAGGGCACTGCTGTCCTGGGGCTCATACAGCATTTTGCAGTGAGTTTCTTGGCCTTTCAGGGCAATTCCCGTGAGACACTATCCAAAGTATTTCTGAGGGCAAGATAGATGCGGGCACCTCCCTCTCTGCCCACCAGATTTGTTTCCTAATACACTTTGACTCAACACATTCTTGACTCCCTGAATAACTGGGAACTTTCCTGGAGCTCTTCCAACAGATGCCCTCTGTTACGATGCTGCTTGCCTGCTGATGTTTCCTTCCTGCCTGAATTTTCCTGCTTTTTCTATCTTCTCCCTCCCCTGCCTACCTTCCTGCCTGTCGGGAGGGTTTCTTCCCACTCCTGCCCCTAGCCCTCCCCAGCCAAGCCAAGGAAAAATTCATCTCCCCCCTCCGTAGTGATGCACTGATCCCCCCTCATGCAGCCACTTGTCAAGCGCAAGCAAAGTGCCCTTCTTGTTGGAGACTGGCACTTTGGCTGCAACACCTACTGGGGTGGAAGCCCCCTGCACCACGGAGATGTGGAGGACCAGATCCACCTACCTCTTCCTTATCCACCCATTCTCCTGGTCTCCAGGGCAGCACCGGCACAATAAAATATTGTAGTCCCTCCTTGAACCGGTGCCAGCTCCAATACCAGCATTGCAGCCCGGGTAAGCAGCAGCAGATGTCCAGGGCCTCGGAGAGCCATTTCCCAGTGGAGGAGAAATGAATGACATAAAGTCTAGGTCAAGGCGGTCCAGCCCCAAACTCCGCTGTGCCCAGAGATTGGGCTGAGCAACAACCTTTCTACCTCCGCGAGCGCAAGGTGAAGGGGGCAGAGGGAGGGCTGGGGGGAGCCCACCTGCCTCGCGCAGGTCCCCTCAGCCTGGGGCACTTGCTCCCGAGGGCACCACTTTTTCTGCAGAAAGAGAGTGATGTTCTCATGAGGGTTGGCAGCATCCATGGCCAGACCCCAGAACTGACACCCAAGCAAGTTAAAACATGCTGCCTTAAACATATTCTGAGCGTTAGTTATTTTCTAGTTGCCAACACGTGCCAGTCCACCAGCAAGTCTAACCAGGCTGTGTGAGCACTTTTTCCCAGCACAGCTGGCCCCTGCCCCGGGAACTGCTTGTACCTGGGACAGGGAGCAGTCAACAAACTTGCATAGTGTCCTCTTGAAGTTGTACTGCCTCTGCACAGAGCTGCGCTCAGCAAAAATGCAGGGTGCATCTTCCCAAGACTAAGCATTTATAATGGCACATGAAGCAACAGGACTGGGACGGCAATGTGTAACAGGCATGCGGTGTAAGTCCTCCCGTTACAAGGACTGTCAGAACCCCTGTGCACAGCTACCCCAGGCAGGCCTGAGCGGCTCTCCTTGCTGACTGGAAGCAATAAACCTCTGCTTGCTCACCAGCTCTGCTGGGGACATCAGCCTGGGATGAGCAAGGCATCTACACTGCATCCAGCTCCAGATGTAGCTCCCTGGGAGCCAGCCAGTGCGTCTCTGCCGTGCCAGCAGACCCCCACTTAATGGCACCGTGAAGGCGGCATTGAGCGCAGCCGTGGTCCCCCGAAGCGCTGAGAGGCAGGCGGCACAGCTGTGAGAAGCATGTAGCCCCGAGGTCTCACTAATGGGCAGCTACGGGCTCGCTAGCTGCTTTCCTTCCTTGCAGGAAATCCACAGGGGTATGCCCGGGCTTGGAAGCCAAGCTGCTTTTAACACGTCTTTGGAGGCATTGCCGGACGTGCTCAGGGTCTGCTCCATGGTTTGCACGCTCGCTGGCCCCCGCTTCCCGTGAGGCTGTTGCTGCAGGTAGGGTGTGCGTGGGCAGCCCATCTCCCCCTTCCTGCGCCTTCTCCCTTGTCGCAAGACCCTAATACAAAGTGTACAGCCACCATAGGATCCTCTCCCAGTGTGAATTTGCCAAGACTGGCATAGACACTTTGCTGATGAGTTTATAATATGGGACACCAGACCCTCGATGTGGATCTCGGTGCCTGAGCCCTGCCTGAGGGCCTGCTTGGGTTAGTGCTTGCGTGGTACCCTACCAGCGGCACCAAACGTCTTCACCCGTTTTTATGGCACTAGCCTATGCTGAAGTAGGGTCATCACAGCAAAGGGGGGAGCTTCTGGTCTGCGACATCATATACGTTTAAATATTCTTCACGCCAGTGCCGTTCCTGCTACCTTTGTGTGTCTGTCTGTCTGTCTGTCCCTGCCTCAAGCAGCCGGACTCGTCCCCACTCCCGTTCTCTGTTGGCTGCGACTGAAGTAGCTGGGGGTCAGTTATCTCCCCAGGCACCGACAACAGTGCAGGACTGCCGGGAAAGCGATGTTGTCCCCTGGCCGCGCCAAGGCCCGGCGTAATTGTGTCGCTGGGTTCGGGGAGGGTGTGTGTGACATATGGCGAGTGGGGAGGATGTTTACGAGAGAGCAGAGGGCAACCCGGCAGAGCAGGCGGTGGGGACGCTTGCCTTCCCATGCGTGCTCCCCGGCAGGAGTCCTCCTCCTTTTTTTTTTTTGTTCTCTTGATGTATTGGGTGAACTTGAAACTTTTTGGCGTTTGAGCGTATGGCTTCGAGGCGCATGCCTGCCGTATTTTGAAGATTGGAGCACGCATGCCCCCATGCAACTTTCCCCGAGACCCCATGTTTCGTAAAGCAACTGCACTGGAGAGGAGCAACGGCACATCTCCTTCCTTCCCTCACCCTCCGCCTCCCTCCTGGAGCCACCACGCAAGGCAAGGCAAGGCAGGGCAAGGCAAGGCAGGGCAGGGCAGGGCAGGGCAGGGCTCGGGGAGGTGATCCCTCACTGTCTGCTGATGTTTCTCTCCCTCGTGGTTTTGACAAGGAGACAAGGTAATGCTCCTGCTCATGGCAGCCCCGGCTGTGGGCTCACACGTATTTCTTCTCAAATGCACACTGCCACCATGGCCCCGGCAGCTGCTCTTATTTATTCCCTCTATTTTCGGCTACTCGGTGGTGCCCATCATGACTGTGTCTGTGGGGGAGGCTTTCAGAGGTGCTTCCCCATGCACGGATGCCTGCAGGTGCTGAGTACAGCTTTCAAAAGCGTCGTATCCCTCACGACTTAAATAGGAGGAAGGCATGCTGGCACCTTTTCTACCCTGATCTGCATCTTTTGTGCTGAACACTGTATTTAGCTAGGATTATTTTCGTGTCCTCACCCTGCTTGTCTTCTGAATCACTGATGTGCAAGCCAGCTCCTATCTGCGGTAAAGCCACATAATGGTGTTAGCAGTTAACACCAAGCCTGGGTAAATACACCCTGCCCTTGAGTTGGGCTGGCTTGCTTGGTTTGGCTCTGGGCTGACCACGGCTGCTTGGTCTCCGGTGAGGTTGGAGCGTAAGCAGGGCAGGCTCATATCTGCTGTTAATGTCTTACTGGAACTCGGGCAATTTATATTAGCCTAAGATAGGTCCTTGTTGGTCTTGGTGGCATACACTGTACAGAGCAAATGTTTGTTCTGTGATTCATGATTTGGGAAAATGCGAAGGGTATGCTCAAAAAGAGCCCCCCCCCCGCCCCATACCCAATTAGTTTCCCTGTCATATTTTTTTCATTTCTTTATTATTATTTCAGTGGTTTCAAGTTTATTAAGAGTCTTATAATATCTGGGGTTATTATTTAAAGCCTCAGGCCCTGGAGTCTTGCGAATGCACAGGAACTCCTGCTTTCAGTGCAAGAATAAACAAAGCAAGAGTGAGTTTCTGCTTTCTATAGCCACAAAGACATGCCAGAACACTAAACACCCCTCAGTCACCCAAAATGTCAGCAAAGAGAAAGCTAGTCTGTTACACTGAGGTGGATTTAAAAATGCATGTTCTCCTTTTCACTTCACTTGCGGGGGGGGGCTGAGGACTCATGGTTTCTGCATGGTGATGCTGCATTTGCCCCATTTTTGGAGCAGGGTGAGGAAATGGCCATGAGCAGCAAGGAGGTGGCCATGGAGGAGTGAGATGGTGGCCCTGGAGCAGGGAGGAGATATCCCTGGTGCAGGGAGGAGGTGGCCATGGAGCAATGAGATGTCCCTGGAGCACTGCAAAGGCAGGAGCTGCTCCCTGGGCAGGGAGGAAGGAAAGGACCCCCCCTGCTAATGGATTCCTTCAGATAAAAGAGCCCCAGCTACCTTTCTTCCCTGTAATGGCCCCTGAGGCTAATGTCTTAAAGAGAAAACAAAAGGATTGCTTTACATCACACAAGTGGGGCAGGAGCTCAGTGGGGAAAGAAGCACTTGAGTGATGCAGCACTGCCAGGGCTCCTGCTGCAGGATGGAGGCCAGGGCGAGGGATGTGGCTGACCCTAACTTGGGCTTTGCTCTGTGGCCTCTTGGTATTAAATGCTTTATTAACCCCTTCTCTGCTGCTCTGGTGTCCATGTGCTCTGGGAAGGCTCCTCTCCTGGGACATTGAAACAAGTGGGGGCATCAAGGCAGGCCACGTAAGTGTTTGTGTTTCATGGGCATAGTCAGCAATGAAGATGTATGGTCTGCAGCAGCTAAACCAGCCAGAAACAGCGATAATAATACTGAAAAAACAAAGGAATTCTGCAGTAATGCCTTAAAAACGATGGCAAGCGATAAACACAGGGGCGCTTGAAGAGCCGAACTCCCAGGGCGACAGGAAAGGCGCTTCCGACGGAAGAGGGGCGTTCGGCGAGCGCAAAAACAACCCCGGGTAGCGTGCAGCTTCCAGCAGCTCCAGCTGTGCTGCTCTTCCTTTGTCTGCTCTCTCCTCCGGCAGCTTTCCGAGGGGTGGGCAGAGCAGGTGTGACAGCCACCGAGGGAGCCCGAGCAGCGGCAAAACCGGGCGGTCAGTCGGCAGCTGGGGGCTGCAGGCAGAAGCTGGATGCAGCAGGTCTGCTCCCCTAAGGAGGATGCTGCTGCTTGTGCTGCCCGTCGTGACTGGCTCCGTCAGGAGAGGCATTGTGCCCCTCTGGCTTTATGTGGCTCTTGACTTTATAGACCACCCGCTCTGGCAGCGGAAATTTTCCACGCTTGGTCCCTGTGCAGCACCTTCTGCGTATCTGTTTTTGGCAAAGGGTTGTGTAGGAGAGACTGTTTTTAAACAAAGTAAAAGAGACATCTTTGATTAGCAGCTAATAGAAGAAAATCAACTCTTTTGGACCATCATCGTCCTTGCCACATTGGATCAGAATGATGCTCTGTCAGTGCCCTGGTTTTGACCCTGGCCTACACTGCTTTCTTCGCAGGAAGATACAGGGAAGCGGGCTAATCGGCATCTCCTCCAAGAGCATCCTTCTCACCCCTAGGATCCCTGCTATGTCACATCCCTGAAGCACGACCTCCCTATGCCTGTCCCAAACTCATTTTGCAAGGCATGTGAGTCTTTTGTGCTTAAATTTAGCATGTTTAAAGAAGAGCAGGTGATGTTTGAAACTTGTCCTGATACGGTGCCTGCTGGCGATAAATGTTTTGCTTGGCTGAATATGAAGCAGCTGAAAAAAAGCCTCTGTGGCCAGCCGATGCGGTCTGCTAAGACTTTCAGCCTTGTAGGGCAGGTCTGTCCCCTCTGTGACATTACAGAGCATGCAATCCTCCTTCAGGCCTGAGAGCTACACCGGCTGCTCTTAGAAAAGCTTATCCAAAGGAGGTTCTCATCCTGCCACTGAAACCTGTATGAATCGCAGATAAAGTGAAAAGTAATTAAAAATTAATAAAGAAAATAAATAAAACCCTATCCTATTTTAACAGTAGGGCCAAGGGAAAATACTGAGTGCTGAAAATGGCATATCCCCAAGGAACAAGCACCATCTTCTCAAAGGTGCAGTTCTCCCAGAAGCAACAGGAGCAGCATCTGTGCGTATAGCTTTTAAGTTTGTAATTTGTCTGTAATTTCTCTGCAATCGCCAATATTCTGCGGGGATTCTGGGGTGCTTTTTTTTAATGTGTGTTTTCTTTTCCATTGCAAAGGCCCAACTCTCCTCTCTGAAAGCCCATATGCTCTTGTCCTGTTTGACTTTAGAGTGCAGGAAATGGCCTCTGTCCAATTAGCAGCATGGGAATTAGCACTGCTCGAAATTCGCTACTCCCCACCGTATTCCCCTCTGAGAGTGCTGAACTTCAGTGCTCAATTTTCTCTCTTTCTCTCTCTCGCTTTTTTAAGCAGCACCACGAAGATTGAATGCATAGGAAGCTATTAGAAAAGCACTGCTAATACTGAAGTCAGGAGATGCAGCTGTTAAATTCCTAGGAATAGTAGCACAGAGGTATTTCAGGTGAGTTGTGTTTTCAAGTTGCATTTTTTTCTGGCTTAGTATGTATCATTTATCTTGTAAGATGTTAATAGTGTTGGCAGTTCTTACAGTTCATCGTGAACTCATAATATTTGATACTTTACTTAAGCCCGAGCCTCTGGAGTCCTATGAATAACAGAAAAATCTCAGTTTTTGCACCCTCACGTTTGTGAAAAGCATGTTGAGCATCATCAAAATGCAAATGGAAGACATAAAATAATGAAACAATCACAATTCCATACATACACCTATATACATAAATGTATATATTTATACCTAAATCATTATTTTTAAAGCCAACTGTATGATGTTTTACTGGGGTGGGGAGAAAGCAACACATGCTCTTTGTATGCTTGGGATTGACATTTCCGCGTGAACACCATGAGTCATAAAAAGGAGGAATTCATCTGAGATAACATAATTACAATACCTCATTTTTAATGTCCTGTGCTTGAGCCTTTTTACCAGTGTGACTTTAATGTGATACGTTTCTGTGACGGTGCATATTTACTGTATAAAAGGCATAGCTAGCGCTCTTTTGTGATGAATGCAAAGCATGCAAAGGAAACTTTTTATTTAGGCTGCTGGACACAGACCAAAGCTGTGGTTTTTCCTAGCTGTCTAGCTCCCAGACTGACTCTCACAGTGGGTGCCTAGTGTCACTGTAATGGGTTTCTCGAAGTCCTGGCCTGGATTAGGCAGTTACAGATCAGAGTGAAATGCCGACTACATTACACTTAGCTCACCTTTTTTCACAGCAATTTTGAAAAAAATTTATTTAAAGCACGCTTTAAAAAAGTTGCAATGAAAAGCACGTCTCGTGTGTGAGGCAGTAAGTCCCTGCTATGTCTTTTGCTATTCGCCCACAATCACAGACAAAATTAAACGTCATTATTGTCATTATTTAATTACCTTGTGCCAAGCCATGTCTGCTAAGGCCAGGCTCCAGTTGCACTGGATATTCTACAAAACCATTTTCAGGCCTAGGGCCTAATATGTAAGTTATAAACCACGGTGATTGGGAGAAACTGGTGGAAAGGCAGAAAAGCATTTGTTTAGCCTGATAACAAATTCGGTGGGGGGATCGAGCTTCCCTCTCCTCCTCTGCTGGGAAGTCATTGAAGGTGTCTGGTATATCAGAAGACATTTTAGGGAGTCAAATTTCTTTCCCGTATTCACTGGGACAGAAACGTGGTAGAGTCACCGTCCCTGGAAGTATTTAAAAGACGTGTAGATGAGGCGCCTAGGGACATGGTTTAGTGGGCATGGTGGTGTTGGGTTGATGGTTGGACTCGATGATCTTAGAGGTCTTTTCCAACCTTAATGATTCTATGATTCTATGTGATGTCCCGTGCATTCGTGTTACCAAACACCGATAACAGGTTCTCTCTTTTCTCTAGATGCAAAGCTGGGCCGGGCCTACACGGACACAAAACAAGGGAGGCACACCTGGGTGCTGCAAGAGAAGTCAAGATTTCCAAATGTCTTTTCATTCTGAGCTGGAACAAAGTGAAAATGACATTTTGCCAAAATAAGGGAGAGCACATTGGTGAGCTTGAACCGCGTTGCAGGAGGCTTACGTAGCGCTCTTGAGATTAGCACAACCCCTCCGTAAGGCGCAAATGGTGTTGAACTGGGAAGAGTTTGGCCACATGAGAACACAAGGTAGTGTGACCAGGAGATGGTAGCTGGATGGCAAAAGTAAATGGACGAGGCAGCCCAGAGGCCCATTTTCCATAATGAGGAACTCATGCTCTGTCATCCGGCGGTGGGAAATTAAGTAAGAGAGCCCTAGGAAAGGATCTGGACAACAGTGCTGTAACACTGGACTGAGAGACACGACTAGCCTTTAGAATAACACTGTTTTCCTTTCCATATTCAAGAAAGATTTACTTCTGTTTTCATTTGAGGAAGAAACTGACTTTTATTCATATACTGTTTAGCCAAACCAAGACCATGGGCAGATATTATCCAAAAAGTGTAAAACAGGAGACACTAATATTTATAGGCGTCCCTGGCAGTGTATGGCTTCACCTCAGTGTTTGACACCAAAAAATTCTTTGGTCAGTGTAAGTGCATCACACCTGTGTTGGGGTTTGAGCTGCTAGTTTATACAAGTAACGTGGACCCATTCCCATGGTGTCCTTTCCTAAGAAGACCTCGGCATGTTTGCTAAGTCTTGCACAGCACGAACCCCATACTGTCCTGGGAATTAGTTATTATAACACCGTGGTCATATTTAGACATTTTTGTAAAAGGATTTTCTTCAAATCTAAAGCCCTCTTATGGGTCATTGTCCCTCACATGTGCACCTGACTGTGTTGTAAGGAACCTGTTGTCGTCTGTCGAGGGCCCATGACCTAGCTGGGCACAAGGGCTGGCCCCAGGTGCCCAGGATGCTGTTGTGCCTCTCATGAGCTGTGTGAGAGGAGGTGACGGTGTTGCTCTGGTGTGACAGCAGCGAGGGTGGTGGGTGGCCCGGCATGCCGGGAACGGGTATGTCCTCCCCGTGCGCGAGGGTGCTGGGAGCAGGAGGGGTGGGTGGCTCAGCATCAGCCGTGATACACACCCGCACGGGGGCATTGGGTCCTCCCTTAATTAGCCGTGGCCTGTGGTCATTGACAGGCTCTCGGCCATTTTAATGAAAAGATGTGTTCTAACAGTGACCTTGATCTAACCGGGAGGTGCCAATCACAGTGAGAATGACTGTCATGACAATCATCGCCGGCATATCGGGGGGGGGCCTGAGGACCAGCGGAAAGGCAGGCAGCGCTATGCACAGCCTCTGCGGCTTCATCCCACAGCAGGTTAGAGGAACCCCCCGAGCCTGGAGGAAGGGAATTTAGATTTTCCTTCACACCATGCGCTTGGGTCCTGGTCTGAGGCATTACCTCTTCCGTGGGGTCTTCACCCCTTAGTAACTGCACAAATGTCTCCTCCGTCCTTTCTCTGCTTGCGCTGACCCT
>NW_009235942.1:0-277 GCF_000690835.1 Fulmarus glacialis | reverse complement strand
CCCGTGTCCCCAAGCACCCCAATGCGGCATCTTGGGGTCACCCACGGCCCTGAGAACCCCAATGCAGCCCCTTGGGGTCACCCATGTCCCCAAACACCCCACCCCAATGCAGCCCCTTGGGGAGACCAATGTCCCCAAGCACCCCAATGCAGCGCCCTGGGGTCACCCAGGTCCCTGAGCACCCCATAAAGCACCTTGGGGTGACCCGTATCCCTGAGCACCCCCACTAGCACCCTGGGGTGTCCCCAGCCCAGGCAGGGACCGTCCCCCCTTGGGG
>NW_009235941.1:0-14664 GCF_000690835.1 Fulmarus glacialis | reverse complement strand
GTGGGCACCTGGCATTCAGCCAGGGTCAAGCTACCACATCTGCACTCTGATTTTTCTCTCTTGAAAGGCAAAACTTATAACGGGATATAATATAGCAAGTGGAACAGAAAGATCAGTTCATATGTCAATGGACAATAGTCCTTTCTCTACACAGTGGTATGGTATTTGTCTTTGTTGCCACAAAATACTGTTGACATACAAGGCACTATATAGCTCCTACATCCTCTTCTACAGATGTGTTAGCTGGATAGTTATCCCCAGATATTTATGTGGCTGATTATTCCTGCCTAGGTACAGCACTCTACATACTACTGAAGAAAATTTTTAAAGCTACATCTCTAATTTTTATAAGAAACTCTGAATTCTAATCTTGTCTTCTAACATACTCAATCCTTCCCAGCCTGCTATCTACCAACCTAAGAAATAAAATCTATTCCATCAGAAGGCCTTTAATACAATCTCTCTTTCATTTTGAATGTGAAACAGTAAATCTTCATCTCTAAATAAGGCTTTCAAAACAGCTATGCACTTATCATGCAGTTTGTTTATATAAATATGCTGATGAGAATGTTATGAGAGACAGCGTCACAAGCCTTACTGAACACAATGTATAATATTAGTGCTTCTCCTCTATCCACAAAGCTTGTTACACTGCTACAGGAGTAAATTGGATGGATTCGATAGAATTTGGTCTTAAGACACCATGTTAGCTATTACTCATCTTTTTATGTACATCAACAACTTACACAGTTTTAGCTCTGTTAACACAGTCTATGGTCATCAAAGAACTCAAATATAATTATAAACCAAGTTTGGTTAAAGTAAGTCTCAAGACTTCAAGTGATTTCCTATTCCACCTCAGAGAATAATTTGTTCATTTAAATTAATGGGTGGTAGAGTCTTTCCTCCTACACTGCATCTCCCTCCTTTACTGGAGTTGGTGACATTCTGTCTGCCAGAGGTAGTGATAAAGGAACGATTTAGAACAAAGTAGCAAGGGCTGAGTGTTGAACTGGTGAAGTACAAGGATAGGGTGAAAATATTACAAGTATAAAAAACCGAAAAATACATTTCAATTTATAAAAAAAAGAATTTGGAATTATTTAAAATGACATTGCCAACCTTCAACTAATGAAAATGCATTTCATTAATCTCTCCTTTTCACATTGTCATCAGCTTTTTCATTACATTGGCATACTCCTAGTGCACCATCATGCCAGTACTTGTATGGTGTAACTTATTGCTTCATTTATAAAATAAATAGATAAAGCAACTTCATTTCTAAAATAAAGCAAAATAGTTGCCTGTCACTATTTTAAAAAACCAAACTCACAGAAGTCATTAGTACGGTATTATGGACTTAAACAAAGGAAGGCAAATTGGAATGAAGATAGCTTCTGGGCGTAATTCCTGTAATTCCTTATTGCAGGATAATGGAATAAATGAAAATGTATGTCTGAAAAAAATACTATTTGTAAAACTATCTGCAAAACCAGACTATTAAAACAACTGCTAGTGTTTTTCAGAATGCAGAACAGTACTTCACTTGTAATGAATGCATCATTTGTTGTGATAATTCCTATCATAATATTTACGTACTCTTCTTACACTGTGATCTCCCTGAAGAATGCCTTAGCATTGTCGTAAGGAGATAAAATTCCCAAGCCTGCCCAGCATATGACAGGGGCACAAAGGAACTAATTACAGCTTCCTGATCCTAGAGGGCTGACTTACAGTGTCTCTAACCCTTAGGGTCTTTAGAAGAGGCTACAGTTTTCTCTGAAATACTCAGTCGGTAATGCTCCCTGCTTTCCCAAGCAATCAGCTTGCTAGTCAGGAAACGAAATAGTGTAAACAGATATGATTTGCTTCTGTTAACTGCTTATAAGGTTAAAGAAAAACCACAGCAGACAGCTCGGTACTACTCTGCTACTACACGCAGTGAAAACCTCTCTCTGATCTCCGTGCACTTCCAGGACTTGTTTATGCTATACATTGAAAATGTTCCAGAAGTTAGTATGTTGTTCTCTTTCACAGATACTCTTAATATACATCAAAATGTTCTTCTTACCATCCTACACTTGTGAGCTGCCTAAGAAACTTAACATCTGTTTGAAAACTCAAGTCTTAAAATACCGCTCATATTACACATTATTTCTACTGCACAATTGTCATAGCAAGCACTGTTTCACACATCATAGCGATTTTCACTCTAGACTCAATTTTCACTTCCACAACATGTCATCTATAACTCTCCACCTCTGACCTTTTACTCTCTGCTCTGTCATGAGTTTGCCCCTGTTTCTCAATATGTTCTCTTGGGTGTTTTCCTACCACCTCAAGCTCTGCATGTTCCTAGCTAAGCTTAATCTATTTCTGTTTTAAGTTTTCTGTTCCTCACTTCTCTATTGATAACAGCTCCTTTACTGGACAAGAATTATGCTTTATTTTATATTAGTAGAACACCAATGACATTGATGTTTTTCTCTCCCACCCTTAGGCTTTCCAGATCTGACACTGTGTTCAGTCAGTTATTTCACAAAGTTCTGTTTGCGCTCATCAAGTACTGATCTACACCTGCCATCTCTTGTTCTCAAAAAAAAATTTATATTATATGGTCTTTTTTCAGTTTATTCAAAATTTTGAAGGTAAACTTAATTCTTTTCTTTCATGTTCATGTATCCATTTGCTAAAACAACTTAACTGAAGTAAGTATAATTGCATACATTTTTATATATACAATCCAAACCTTCCTTGTACTTTTAAATATTTGAAAATAATTGTTTCCTCTCTAAAATACTGCACATTTTTCCTCCATTACTTTTTATTGCTAATAATATTTTACGAGATACCTGTGTTTGAGATCAAATGTTTCCTTTATGCTTTAAAAATAAGAAAAGCATAATTTGTCTTATTTATGATATCTTCTATAAGCTCCAAATTCTGGGTACCAGCCTTGAAGAACTACACTTTCAGGAAAGGAAAGCAAATCGACTGTGGCAAAATGAAATCCTAGAAGACTTCTGATTTTCTTTCGAATATGCATAGCTTTAAATAACTAAATTAAACAACTTTATCTGGCTTTCATCAGAGGAGAGCAAGGCTACTCACAACGGCATGATATACAACAGATGCTAATATACAACAAAAGACTAGCATTACATGCCTTAATGGAAGCTTAAAAGAAATACAGTTGAGAAAACCTTAAGTCTGCAGGAAACTAAACCAATAATTTATATGTATGTTCTGAAAGAGAGATAACATTCAATGTTTTATAATAATTTTACTTAACTTTTTTTTTTAAAAATACTATTGTGTGAATTTTTCTAAAAGTCTTACCTTCTTCGGAGTCCCTAATACTTGGCAAATTTTGAAGATTTCATCTACTTCACTTGTGCCTGGGAAAAGAGGTCTTAGTGTGTATAATTCAGCCATTATGCTGCCAACTGCCCACATGTCAATAGGTGAGCTATAAATAGACGATCTTAACAAAACTTCAGGAGCTCGGTACCTATGAGGATGGAAAGAAGTAGGTAAATATAAAATGGTAAGAGAAAGGTAATTAGTTAAGATAATGTATTAATTTCTTAATATACTTACCACCTGGTAGAAACATAATCTGTATAAGGTGGCTGAGATCTTAGTTCTCTAGCCAAACCAAAATCTGCTATTTTCACAAGTTCTGGCCCAATACAGAGAAGGTTTTCAGGCTTCATATCTCTATGAAAAAATCCTATAGAAGACCAGACAGAAAAGAATGGAGAATTATTGTGTCATCACTTAAACAGCAACCTCCAGTAGAGTAATCCAAAATTTACTTTGGGATGTTTTGGAAAAACACAGCTTCTTTTTTTTCCTTTTTTCTTTCTTTTTTTTTTAATTCAAAACAAATGAATGGTAACCCTCCCCCCAACAAGCACACACTTTTTCCCTCCAGTGATTATTACACCAAGTGTTCTAAAATTAACAAATGTAAACTGTCATTAACACACTAAGGAAAATGAATTCACTATTGCAGCAATATCAAATAACAAACCAATTTCAGAACGAAATCTTTTGCGAAAACTACAACTGCTTTGTCAGTTTTGGATAATGGAAAATTGAGCACCTGAAAACACTGACTTGATTTATAAAATTCCTTGAACGATTTTTAACTAGTTTATTTATCATTGTGACAACAATTTGCAGACACAGACATATAAAAGATATCAAAATTCGGCTCAGGAATGCTAATATTAGCAATGCAGGCACATAAAGTTTCTTTAATGCTTACTGTTGGCTTGAGTACCTATATACCTGGACAGCAGTTAAGTTGCTAAGCAAATCAATTCTGCAGCTTAATTGGTATACACAATTTGCTATAATATAAATCAATTTGATTGAAATTCACTTGCTATAATAAAGCATTCGATATCTGCATGCAGAAGCTGACAACCACTATAAGAAATTGGCCGAAATTATTAGTGAAATGTAAATGTTCAAATTTATCATACCCGTTATTCCCAAATACTTATGGTCAAAACAAAATATTAATATTGTAACTTAGAAATGGCAGTTTTTCTTAAATTCTAATCTTCTCATTTATTTCATGTAGAAATGAGGAAGGAAAAGAGGATGCTAATAACCAGAGAACGGTATATGATCTTGATCAAAAAGACGTAAAATGGCAGTTTCTGGGTATTTGATAATACTGAACAGAACTAATTATTTATTTGAATTCATCAACAGGCCTTGTCAGGGTACATGAAAGCCAGAGATCACTGGGAACATTGTTTCTTATTTCATTTTCAGCTAGTATTTTATTGCCTTTGAAAAGTTTTAGGGATACCAATGTGATGTGAAGGACAAGTACAAAATAAAAGAGCTGAGCAAGAGCGTAAGTTACTACTTTTTTAAATGCAAAGAAGCTTCATACCACTATTTCAGAACGCAGTTTGCAGACAGATATTAAACATGAGAATTAAAAGTTTTGTAAATGCTGTGAAACTTTTTGTTGTTGTTGTGAACACCCAGCACCTCTTATTTAGACTGTGCTTGTAATTGCTAGAAAAGTCCCATCTCTTAAGATACTTAAATCCAGGTTGTATTTGACAAGGAGACTCTTTGAATTTCTTAGTGAACAAGTTATTTAAGTATTTTTTTAGATGTAGGGTATCATACTAGTTATAGTATCTCAAGACAACAGAAACTGCCATCTGTAAAGTATCAATGTTCCTTAAATAGATCTTTTTGAGGAAACAGAAATGCATAGTATAGCACAGCATACAGGTTTCTTTAGTTTATTTGTCTGGTAACTAAGGTGGGAAAAAAGTACTGAACAGTGTATGAAAAATACCCAATGCTTTCAAAAAGAAAGAGGACTATCTGATTATAGAACAACAAGGTGTAGCTTCAGGTATGGCTAAAAATGCATCATACTTGAAGCAGATAAGAATTTTTATTAGAGATAATTAATAGCTTTTGCTAGATATTTTCATGCATGTTATTACTGTGCATTATCTTATTTTCTAAAAAAGTGCTACACAGTTAAACTGTAGTATGAAACCTACCGTGTTTATGGATAAAAGCTAGCCCTTGTAGTATCTGATACATCATGTTTCTGATGACTGACTCAGGAAACAACTTGCTTCTGTGAAGAAACAGATTAACAACTTCACATAATTAAAAAAAAAGAATGTATTTTCAGAACATATGTATTTCTTCATTTTGCACAACACATCATGAACAGATGAAAACAGATCCGTCAAGCCTTGCGCACAAAGAAAGACAGATGCAACTGGCTCTCATCTCAAAACTCACTTGCTGCCAGGCCTTAATTTCACTCTAAGTGCTGCACAGGTACTTCTCTGCAGAGAGGTTCATGGTCCTATCTTTCTGTAGAAGCTGACTGGCCAGTAGCGTGCTTGACCAGATGAACACGGAATGCACAGTAATGTAGCAAGGAAGAGAGACCGCACAGCGCAGCACTGTGGTAGGTGTGTTACCCAGTGGTACCCTTAAGGGAACCCTGACTGAGAGCAATGCTTCTCAGCTGCAGGGTAACATTGCGCTAGTATCGCTAGCGGCTATCTCAGGATGCGAACCTAAGAGCTTTGCACATCAGGAGATAAAGGTGCATGACAACATCTGAAGGAAACACACATTAAAGGCAAAAGAATTCAGCAAAGAAAAATGTTATTGAAAAGGCAGGTCCTATTCCAAAGTCCACCCTGCAAGCCTTGCTATGTACTGTTTGTCCAAGATTGCAACATCACACAGTGAGTCCATACATAGGTCTTTCTTACGAGCATGCATGCATGTACATGCAGATGACCATCCACACCTTAAGCCAAATCCATGAGCAAAAGCAGAATGAACAGTGTTTATCCAATCCTTCATACATTAAAGTGAAGGCTAATAAAGAAAAAAAAAAAAAAGTACTTGGAATTTCTCTCATGGCTCTACACACCAAAGACATGCAAACTATCGTGTTAACAACTGAACAAACTGTTATTTCCAAAAGCATTACAATACGCAATATTGTAATGCAGAGCAATGCAGAATTCTACCCTCAGGTAAGCAGGTGCAGCAACTCCTGTTCACATGAGTGGGGTTGCAAGAAGAGCCAAAACCAGAAATTCCAATGTGTTCTTCAAGAAAGCGTAAGAATCATTAAATAAAGCATGATAGCACACTATTTGTTCTGTGAAAGAGACATACCTGTCCTTCATTAACTGATAGAGATTTTCCTTCATGTATTCAAATACAAAGTAAAGGTGGTCATTTTCTCGTATGACTTCTTTCAATTTTATTACATTGGCATGATTTAGCTTCTTCAGAGACTGTAATAGAGCAAAATATGGCTTCAGATACCTCAGTGACTTTGATTCTTTATCAGAACTAAATTTTTAACACGTAAAAGTTTCTAGCACAGAATTTACAAAACGTGTCCATCTGATAATCCGTTTTTATCTTGTAATCTCTGTTTCAAAGAACAACAAAACAGCATTTTAAATTAATTTCAAAATAAAAGCAGCAATGATATTAATAGGAGTTTAAAACTTCTATTTCGAGGGATTACATCATAGCTGGAGTGAAGATTAACACAAAAACCTAATTCTCTACAGTTCTGAAGCCGTAACAGCTCTTGCTCACAGAACTCAGTAAGAAAACCCAGCATTTTTTTTGTTGTGAAACTTTCATGAACAAGGAGTCTCTTACAGGTGTTCTTTTTGGAGATATTGATTACGTGCAATCTCCAATAAGTTAAACCTAAATTATGGATACCCAACTCCTTTGTTAGGGAGTTTTGTATATACAGAAAATCAGATGCCCGAAACAGGGGATGACTTGGAATTTAAGCCCAGGATTTCAAGTGTTATTCTATCATTTGGCTAGCCAAAACTCCCAGTGCTTTCTACAAGTGCCCCAAATACAAGATATAAGGATGGGATATACACCTAGAAATCTGCCAGTAAAATGAAAGAGCAGGATGGTAAAACACAGAAACATACACACACACAAAATCAATTTCTTTATCTTCTCTCAAAGACAAGAGGCTTGCCTATGAGACATGGCCACTGCTTGAGAATAGTGGGATATTCCTCAATGCAGCAGGAGCTCCAGGAGTGCCAGCAGCCCATGGTTTTGTGGAATCTGTCACCCCCATTTAAAGAGTTCAAAGAGTCTGGCCTTATGCTTGGACATTGTAGGTGCCCTTTTCCTTCATGCAAACCTAAGCAGACACTATTTTTAAATGTGGTATGTTCACCACTTTACCTTGACTTCTCTCAGATTCATACATTCATCCCATGAATAGAACTTTCTTTTCATTCTGAAATACAAGTCCAAGATAAAGTATTTTCAGTGAACAGTACAGAATGCTTTAGAACAATTATTCGTAAGTCTTGCATAGACACAAATATGGATATTCGGTGTTGCTCAGATCTTGGGACGGGGTTGTGAATGTCATGTTATTTGCTGTGTCTCTGTAAAGTTCCAGCAGCTAGAGCAAAGTTCTAGCAGCTAGAGATTTTCATTTAAAATAAACGTATCTCCAACCAAAACTGTCCCCCCTTCAAATCCTAAACTTAAAAAAAAAAAATCACACCAAAGAATTCCAAATCCTGAAATCATGAGAATGAAAAACACTTCCCACAAAAATATTCCTTTTGCCTGAAAATAATGAAAATAATCAATTGCAGATATTTTTTTTTTTTTAGCTTAGGTTAATATTATTAACTTAGGTAACAGTACTAGGAGTATATGGAGAAACCTGAAATTCTCAGAAATTCTTAAAACAAAAGTCAGTCAATTATATTACAATTATCTTCTTGCAGTAAATCCACAAATGGAGAAAAAAAAAATCTCAGCAACATACAATTTCTGGTATTTCAACTTATGCTTTACATCCTGCTTGCAATTCTGTAGGAATACAAGAGGAACTTCCTTACTCCTCTAGAACAATTTTTGTTGTTTTGTAATAATCTTTTTAGGCAAGTATGACATCACTGATGATTATGCACAACACAATTTTATTAGATCCAAGGAGACAGCCTTTATTTACCTGACCAGATTGTTACCTGGTATTTATCATTGTAACAATATCTGAAACTTAATGCAGTATCTAAAAAGATTTGGGGGGTGGGAAGGTATTTCAAATCTGCCCATTAAGATGGGTATTCTTACAATTCATATAAATAAACAAACTGCACATTCAGTTTTGCTTTTCGTTTGGTGTTAGCCTAACAACGTTTTTAGAAGGAAGCATATTCGAACGGAAAAAAAGCAGCATGCAATTTTATAAGCCAAGATAAATCAGTAACTTATACAAACTGATGTGTATGTCTCTATTGATCTGTTAGCTGAAGTCTGACCCACGATCACCTTGTTAAGCATCTTAATTAATAAAAGTAATTTTGTTATGTCAATTTCCTTAAAAAGAAAAGGGACATTTTTTTCTATTTTACACAGATGGCAGACAACAATAAAGTTAAAAGTGAAAATCTTTAAGCTTTTGCAAGTACCTTCACTGAATTTAGATGTTACATACCTTTTGATAGCCACAAGTTCTCCTGACTCGTTGCTCTTCCCCATCAACACACTGCCATAGGTGCCATCACCTAGTTGTTTCATGATTGTGTAACGGTTCATTTTTTTTAAGATCCGGATAGCCAGAAGATTATGAAATTCTAAATGTCTTCTGTTTTATTAAAGGATTCTATGCTCTTTGATTTTCTTAGAGAAATCTTCTTCCAGGCTGTTTTACGTTGGTGAGTGTCTTCTCATAACGGAGCAGGATATTCACTAGTTTCCTCCAAATTACAGCTACTTTGAGATCCAGAGATAAAGTTTAAGAGACAGAATAACATGGTCATTCTCACATAGATCCTAAAAAAAAAAAAAAGAACAGAGAAATATGTAATTTTACAGTATTTTAGGAAAGAGACACTCTACTATTTGTATCTAACAATAACAACCTCCAGATCTGCACATGTTCTTTAAATAGAACACTTCAATATAACTAGTTCCTTTAAATCCTTCAAACCACAGAAGGTGCCTAGTCTAGGATTAGGGTTAGAGTAAGCAGGGACTGGAGAGTCAGGATTACTGTCATAATTCCCTAGAACCAGAGAAGTGTGTTTAAGGCTGGTGTCCTCTGATGGAACTCCTTATTCTTAATAGCAGGTTTCTAATCTGTAATGAAGGCAGGGCTGAAGTTTGGGAAAAAGACAGAAGAACCCAAATTTTGCACAGGGTGCTATGGTAAACCTAGGGTCTGAATGCTGTGTTTTGGATTGGTGGTGTAAGCAGGCTCACTCTGCTTACAGTTAGTGAGGAAGGGAGGTGAAGAAGCGAGATAAACGCTGGATTCTTTGCCAAGGTAAATCGAGTTGTTATAAACATACTTGGACATCTTGCTCTGAAGTTCACGGAATTTTTACTTTATAGCCACAGTTAGGATTAGGCACAGTAATGGCTGAAGAGTTAAGTTTATTGTTCAGTTTTACAAGGCCTGCGGAGAGGAGTATAGAGCTCACCTGCATTGGTATGGAAGACTGGACCTGAATTGCCATTTGGAAAAGAATTCACATTAAACAATGTTGAATCTTCATCTTTGAATATATGTCAACCTTAATTTGAATCCTGACCCAAACTTGAATCCGAACCCTCTATTTCATTATACACGATACTGCCTGTCACCAACACCTCAGGTGAGGGCCAGTTCCCATAGGTCCTATGCACAAATCCTAATTCTAACCTTAGCACCGGCTGCCTACTAGACACAATCCTAAAAACTGATGTTAAGGCACTTATGCAAACTCAGAACAGCCATCCACTTATTTATGCAGGCCTAGGAAAAATTAACAGCCAATCACTGTACCATTTACTCACCATAACTCAAACTTGCTTAAACACAAACAAACCATTGACTGCTAACAGAATTCCAGCATTATCTCTGCCTTTTGCCTCTGCTGTCAGAAAATGCAAAATAAAGCTCAAATCAACTGGCATCTACTGTCAGCCAACCTCTATAGGAGATGCAACTCTAGTCCCTATCCTTATGCCAGAATTAGCTACAGGCTGGATAAGGCTGTCCAAACTAATTAAGGAACTCAAATTCTGCTGGTAACAAGCTTCAGGCTTGTTAGATTTACAGGCCTGGCAAAATTGAACAATAAAATTGGCCACTTATGAGTGTGAATGCAGCATTCTTTAGTAGCCTGCTGTGTAAAGTAAACATCTGCCTGGACAATACACCGATGTTTCCAAGCTGTTATTACTTGAAATGCTGCTTCCTTGGAGAAGGCGTAATGCGCACCTTGTTACTCACTGTTGCTTCTGTTACCAGGGAAGAATCTTATATCACCTGTCAAGATGCCAGAAACAAGTGACCGAGTGGACACCTCAGCGTGTAATCTTTGCACCAGACAACCACCAGTTTAGCAGTAAAAAATATAAAGAAGTTTTTATCCTTCCCCCAAAAAAGCCATCACTACAGTAAAATAAGATCACTGGTTAATAGCATATTCTATAACAAAGCTAAATACCAGATTTAACAAAAAGTAACAGTCATAGACAATTCAAATTATGACTGGGTTTTAAACTGGACTTTCATATATTTAAGCCTATTGTTTTTCTCAGAATTCAGCTTTATATCTTATTCCCCAAAGTGGCTGCATGCACTCTAGTCTTTAATACCTTGAATAATGCCATTTCTTCAACAAGACTATTTGTTGACTCCAGTAATAAGCAGATGATCAAGTGTTCATGCCAAGTTAAAATACATACCAACTACTCATATCTTACAAGTTATTAATTGTTAGTTTTATATATATTATTAAAAAACCCAACCCAAACCAAAAACTTTCTGAAAGTATTCTAATACACATTTTAAAACACAGCATCTGCATCTAAAGCATCAGCAATGATAAACTGTGTATGCATTTTGTGTATAGGTATACATAGGCATATAATATGAAGTGAAGTTAAATGTAACAGGATTTGGATGCCTGCATTTCTCTGTTTCAACAAGTATCTTTGTACATTGTTTAAGACACAGTTTTCGGAGGGGATTCAGCAATATCTGCCGAAGATAACCTGAACTCCTAGACTTACATACATTAAAAATTTGGAGAACTCGCATGCATTTCATGCCCAACCTTTTGCTCTCTAACAAAGTGAACCAAAATACCAAGATGAAAACCTCTGTATTTGCAATAAACAGACCCAGATTTAAACACAAAACTCAAGTTTTGACCTTTAAGTCCTCTAATTTTGGCGCCTAAATCCTACCAGCTTTCCAAGTCGTTTTTGGAGTATAAATTACTCACATGCTTTTACAATTACTCCTTTTGTCCAGTTCTATTATTTCAGCATGTGCACTTGAAACAGCATCACATAAAGTGTTTCTTCCCTCCAGAAATCCTATGTAATGTAACACATCACAGACATAATTGTGCATTTTGTCTGTTCTGTAATATATCTTATTGCCTTATTCCTTTTCTGCTGTATACTGTAATTTTTAGGGCATGAAAACACTTAATCAAGTAAAGCACAGAAGCGTCAGCACATTCTTTCAATAGTAAAATGGAAGTCTCAAAATTGCTCTATGGAAATGCATAAAACCAGGTGCAAAAACTACGTACCCTGACAACAATATTTATGTACCATCATACATACTGCATACATTCACCACCACACCGATGCATGCTAGGCCATTCCACTAATGACTCTTGTGAAAGAGTTGTCTTGGTCCCTTGCAGTTAACAAACGAGGGAACTCTGATAGTGAGACATCATCAACTGAAAACTAACCAAATGCAGTGGAAAAAAAAGGACTGCAGGTATCTGACTCTAAGCTCTTCTCCAACTTCTTAGAGAATTCATCCTTCATACAGAAGTATCTAAAACAATTGATAAGAGTTCTGCGGACAACTAAGCTGTCAGTTTTACGGCAATGCTATGGCACGCAGTAGTCCGTAAGAAACGCTGGAGGGTGACAGAGGTTTGCTGACCAAGAAGTACAGCACTGGATCCTGCAAGGCTCTAACTGCCACGGTCCACCGATACTACAATAAATGAGGCTGCCGAGTACTTGTATTTATCAGCCTGGTGTGACATCAGGTCAGGGGCTTCTTTCGTTCTTACTGGAATTACAGAGCATGATGAGTTAGAATATAAATGCTCTAGAGATTCACATTTCCCTAGAACAGGCTTTTGCACACTTCATACTTTACGTACCCAGCTCAGGTGTGCAATTTTTCCTCTGTGGTCTCTATTTTTTTCAAATTTGCAGTACAGTTTTCTCTTTTGTGCTAACCCAGGGAAAAGCAAGGGCTCAATCTAGCTTTTCTGGTTAATGCAAGCCTCTGAAGTGGCCTTTCCCATCCTAAAGCTTATATGATATTATTTCCTCAGTGATATGAAGCTCTAAAATGTAAAATTGTCATAATAGTCAGCTACCAAACTGAAAAGAGAAATCCTACTGTAAACAACAGCTTGTTTTATGCTCTTAATGACACACTCCCCATAATCTCTTCACACAGGATTAAGGAAGGATTAAAGCAGGGGACAAATAGAGGACAAAATACAATCGCTTGACAGAATCCAGTAATTTGTGTAAATTTAGAGAACCTGAACAAATACTAAACAATTTAAGCAAATTTCCACATTTACTATATTACTGGTGTTTTATTTTAAGCACTAGCAACAACTTTATATTATTTTAAATGTAATTCAGACATATCAAAATGTAATGAATAACAGCAAATCATCTGCATTTCTGCTGTACAAGTCTTATGCATTACCAAAAGTTTTACACTTGCATGCTAAACAGGCTACTCTCAAATTAAAATACAAACTAGCATATATGACCCGATAAAGACCTCCCACACAGATAAGCAAAACACTTACAACCCAATTTCACCAACCTGTTTAGAGTAACTGCTGAAATCACCAGAAGCGTTCACAGAGTGTGGTACTACTCTCAATCACCAAAGCTGGCAGTATTGCACAGTACAGAATGTATGCTGATACAAATTTTAAAAATTAAAAAAAAACCCCAAACAACCACAAACCAACAAACAAACTGTTGCTACAGAAACCTTCTTTGCAGCGACTGTATATTACTAAAGCTGACAGTAATCAGCTCCCATGACAGGTGGATACAGTTCTTGAGATTAACCACAAATCCATTACTCTAATCAAAGACCAGCGGTTATTTGAAAGCATAACTGCTCAGCTGCAAGCAAGAATAATATATAATAAAGAATAATAACAGTGACAATAAATGTTTGTACTTTCAAATATACTGCTTTAAACAAACTTTTAAAAAAAGTCTTTTCAAGAGTCTAATATGTTGTTTCATTTATTTGTATCAGGCATTCAGGATGGGGCATATCAAAAAGCAGGAACTCCAGTTTGCTGGAAATACTTTCCCTTGTTTTGTTCCAACCCAAAATGATCCACACCAACTTTTTCAAGATGTTTCAGCTGCCTGGATGCTGCTGCCCCACGCCAGCCAGGTTACCTCTTTCCACCCCCATGAAACCTCTTCCCGCAATGCAAGGAGCGGTACAGCGAGTCTCAGGACAGCAATGGTTTCAGTGAGACCTGCTGCCGCGCTTTCAAGTCTCCAGCCTGGGGCAGTGTCCAGAAGGAACACAGACCACTCATCTTTCAACGTCTCCGCCCCACTGTAAGTTTCAATAAATGCCCGTTTCCATGCCAATTTTAGTTTCACCCGGTGACATTCAGTTATCTCCCAAGAGAGTGCAGTTACCTCCCTTAATGTATGCTCACGGTGGAAAGGGGAGGACAAGTCTCCTCTCACTTACTCAGGCTGTGAAACTCAAGAGCGCCCGGCCTGGAAGTTTCACCCTGGTTCCGGTAAATAAAAATTCACCTCCGCTCAGTAACTCTGATCATGTCAGGCTGTCAAGGCCTGGACCTGCCTCACCTTGCCCTGCCTCCCCGCCGCCAAAGCAGGCAGGATCCCTACCTCCACGGGCCGCACCTCCTGTGCAGAGACCGGACAGAGACCCAGCACTACAGAGCGGGCTAGCTCCTCACACACGCGAGGAAAGGCCACGAGTGACCCGGCCCACCCCAAATCAGCCTGGGGGCTGGGAGAGGCCGTCCCGTTCAGGGACAGACGACGGACCCCGCGCTCCTCCCGCTCCAG
>NW_009235940.1:29826-37248 GCF_000690835.1 Fulmarus glacialis | reverse complement strand
TATATAATAAATTATATCCAACCAGTTTTCACTCATCTAGTTGTACATCCATCCAGGCCATAACATACTTGCACCTTTGGTTATAGCTATAGTATGTGCTGTAGTGGAAGAAAGATTGGAATCAGACTTTTAATCCTCTTGACTTGCTGCAAACTATGCTGATGTACAGTTTGTATCTGTTTAATGGGACTTGTTAATGAAGACACTTTCACAGATTATGCTGAGAACATGCTGTGTCAGTAACAAATTAATAAATGTAGCTGAAAAACTACAGTTTTCACAAAATGACTGAAAAAACCTTAACATGTAAATTTGTCTCAGACTTTAACCTGATTCTGATACTTCTTCATGAAAAACTGGCTTCCACTTCTCATGTTTATTTTGAGTGGGCAACGGAAGGAAGAAATGTAAGAAGAAGATAAAACCAATGTGAAGACAGCAAGCTTTGAAGTTAGGAACCTATTTGCTTTTATTTAGGAATAGTTGAAATCCCCACTCACTCTAAAAAGTTTTATGCTTTTTAGTGTTCCAAAGGATTGCTCAAAAGTTATTATTTATTTAGTAGCATTCATCTTCCAGGTGCTTTAATGACTAGAACATCACAAATGAGAGACAGAAAAAACCCATAGTATTATCTAGTTCAGACCCTACCAGTACAGAATTTTTTCTTGCACTACAGTTACAGTGCTTTCCTGAGTCTATTTGAAAAATAATTAAGGTATAAAATAAATCTTAATTCATCCTTTTTTTATCCAGTCCCGCAAAAGAAAGAAAACTATATAGTTAAGATAAACTCTTTTGAGAAAGAAGAAATCAGAATCTAACAAGTATCGTAATTTGAAAAGAGCACTTTACACATTCTTTATCCAGCCACTGGCTGAACACTCCAATTCATCATAGTGAGAGGTGGGGGGATGTTGCAACTTGCAAGTATTGCACTGAAAGTGATAAAACCATTCAGGTTGCTTTGCTGCAGCAGTTCTTTGCTGTCAATGTTTCCTCCCCTTAAAAAATGAAGAAAAATTATTACTTTTAGAACGATTTTACTGATGCTGCTTTAACTTCCTTTTATGTACAGCTTAATTCTCAAGAAGATCTGATGAAAATGAGAATGGCAAATGAGCTTTAAATGACGTAAGGCAATCCTGTGGTGAAATCTCTCATGTGTTATATAGACTTCATAGCTTTAGATTGGATTTGCATTTGTTCTGGTTTTCATTTCTAAATGCATTATTATTGCTCTTCACAAAATACATATAAATGTTTTCTTGAAAGAAATGTGGTTTATAAAGGGTTTTAAAGGACAGAATGGTTGAAGACTGGTTAGATTAAGTCAGGAAACCCTTCCAGGCACGTGAGGGTACAAGTGAGGTTGTACAGATAGGAGGACCCTGGAGGACAGTTGCGGGGAGAGTGAAATATTCCTTGTCATTCCAATCAGATATTCTCCATCCTGCTCAAATGGTGATGCACCACAACGATGCATGTCCAGAAAAAGGCATGGGAGATTATCTAAGACATGTCTGGAGACACCCACAAGTCTCTCATATCCGTCGTCTTTAACATTCCCTCCAAAATTTTAGTAAGATTTAAAAAAAAATTAAACCCACAGGTCATTCAGGCTGCTTTTGAAGGATCTTGTATAACTCTCTTTCTATTTACAATGGAAGTTCAGGATTTCATTAATTCTGTTTTTCATCCTTGATACCTTCCTCTGAAGGTCTTGTCTTTCCGCAGACTCAAAGTGACATTAGTGTCCCATGCACTGAAATAAAAAGAAAGTGGTTTCCCTAGCAACTATATCGACACAAAAGCTCTCATGATTTTCTCTTTCACTCCTGTGTCTTCTTAATGGCTGCAATAATCCAAATAGCAGAGGAAAGCAACATGCATCTGATCTTAATGAACCGTAATGGCTAGAGACAGCACGAAAGCAAGCAAAGATATCTGTGCTATTTATAAACTACTGGATCAGATGACTCAGATTCACCAGCATTTGGAATTATTCATATTATTTTCAGTGAGTCATTTAAGGAGATACTTTATTGTGTCAGGCTGTGTGCAAAATATTCTCACACATCATTTTTACCAGCAGTTTGATCTGATAACTATAATATATAGGAGATTAAGAGAAGCATGGGTTATATCTTCAATACCATCAAGAGATGGGGAAAAAAGCAGCAGTGAATTAATGGACTGAAGAATGGACCGGCCATTTGGGTCCAATGCTCTGAAGAAGGCTCGGACCAGTTTGTGGCTGGTTGGTCCTCAGTTGAATTCTCCCCAGACTTGTTACCCAGGCATCAGATTTGACTATTTTGGGTTTCTCTTAACGCTTCAGCTCATCCTACAATAGTCATTCTGTCTGCAGATGGATTTTTCCCATGGCTATGAATGGAAAATACGAGGGAAACAAATGAGAAAAACAAATTGTAATTGTTTGGAGTGTTATCAGTCTCTTTTTGTCACTCAGCGTTCACACCATCTTTTCAGCACTTATAGTTACAGATTAGTGTCACCTTTTATAAGATGGCTCATCCTGTACAGCTATATGCATCTTTGATGTAAGTATAGGTGATGAGAACTGTTTCTTCCTCATATTACTGTGGGTACACGTACCATACTGGGGATGCTAAAGTGTGGATGTGGTCTTCACAGCTACTTTTACATCAACCTGTTTTTCATCATTGTTTCCGAGAACATCTGTCTAAAGAACAAAATAATACTATAATTTGTGTAAAGGAAACCCTCTCAAACTCCAGCCATGACTAACTAACAAAGTTCACTCCAGAGTCTGGCTAGATGCTGGATAAAACAAAGACCACAAGGTTACCAATTACAGAAATGGAAACATTGGTCTAAAATAAAGCAGAAAACAGAGCACTCCCAAATCTTCCATATTTAATTCTACAATTGCGAGCTAGAGGTATTTGACACACTGCCAAATACTTGTCTGAGATTTCATGTGATAAGCAATGTGTAATTAACAAAAGTCTTTGCTGGTTCTTCTGGGGCTGAGAGAACATCTAACTATCATTAGCATTCACTGGATGCCAAGACCAAATGTATAAACATTACATTACTCAAACATGAATATAAATGAAAAATGAAGTATGTGAAACTAGAGCATGAAGTGAATCTAGAAACAATTGGGAATGTCAGAAATGGCGAAAAAAAAGGATTAAATTTCTGCAATAGAAAGTTCATTGTTAACAATAACAACTGATTTTTGTAACTTCAATCCATTTCATTGGGTGGGATTGGGCAATTGATAACAACATCTGAACTGAGGTGTCTACCTTTAATGTATAAACTCCCAGAATATACAGTGGAGATCAGGATTACAATCCAGTTGACGGAGTGCAAGTGCCCTCTGTACCTTTGGACTCAGTAAGATACCTTGGACATTCACATAGGGCTGGAAGATTTGAAACAGCACCTACAGGAGACATGTGCCCTTCTGGAACAGCAGCTGAAAGTCCAGTGAGATACACGTCTGCATATACATTAGCATTTGAGTTTGGATCAGAAGTGCACATCTGATGCAACGCCCACATCGTTGTGCATGTGAAGCCATCTCAGAGCACAAAAACTGTATTCCTTTCTGATGAAACTAACACAGAAGATGTCCTTCAGCCACTGAAGTGCATTCAATCTGCAGGACTAGAATAGAGTATAACCTGCAGGATGTATGCAGCGTAGGCACTGGGACCACAGCACACATGCGTTTCTTTTAACAGATCTGCTCCTATATTACCATACTTCCTGCTAGTGCAAAGACAGTCTATGTTTTTCCAAATGATACTAACCACCTTTGTTTAAGCAACTGAAATTCCCTGGCCTGACACTGTCTGTGGAGATGACGGAATAATTTGGTTCAGCCTGAAGTTGACATCTAGTGGCTGATCAGCTGCATCCCTCTCCAGGCTCCCCTTGGCTAATTAACTGGATCTCATTAACTGACAGCAGTGGGACATCGGACTCCTAGACACAAGTGTCTTAACACTGAACTGACTCCCACCCTTTGTGTTGGCATCACAAAATTTTTTAGGGACCTAGTTTTGTTATCATCCCCAGCAAAGATAATTAGAAACTATAGTCTTCCTAGACACATGCTCTGTTGGCAATGGTTGACATGGTGTGGGTGATCTTGGATATCTGGTAGGAAAATAGAGCCCTTTGACGTTCTTGACTATACATCCAATATCCTTCAGAAGCTCTACACTAAATACCGAAAGAAAATGTAAACAAAATTACAGGTACTACTGATATGTTTCATTAAAAGAGAACAAAATGCTGCTAACATACAAACAAGAGACACAGGGGCAGGCTAGTGCCTATGAAAAACAGTTTTCTGTTATTTGTAGCCAGATGTTAGTTTCTGCTGTGATTTTTCACTTTAGCTTAAAATAAGAATTTTAGTTCATAACACTAATCGAAAGCTACACAAATCTTGTATAAAATGTAAGTAAACAGTACTTATTCACCATGTGACACTAAGATGAGTCTTGTAAAATAAACAAATAAAAATCAGCATTTTTTATCAAAATTACAGGTGGAAAAGATTTATTTTGTTCTTAAACCTGGGTTCCAGAGACACTTAGGATGATAATTCCCGCAAATTATTTTCTCAGTCTGTGCTTTAGTTTACTTTCAATTTCCTAAATAAGAAATTTTCTGCTGCTTCTTTTCAGAAACATTCTATACTCCAAAGAGTTTTGCTATCAGAAATTAACCCTGAGAGCTAAATGAAATCCTTCCTTTTTAAATTTAATCTGGGTATTCTACTAATACTGCTCACGACATCCCAAATAACCTCTCTTCCTTGCTGACATTTACACATTTCAAATATTTGAGAGAGTGTTTTGCAATCACTTTTTCATCATAGGTATATAGATAATTTAATCTTTTAATTATGTTGGTCTCTCTGGACTCGATTAAAAATTAAATTGAATAAATACATAAATACTCTGAGTAATCAGGTAAAATTCCCAATCTACTCTATCCACTCTGCTTAGAGCTTACTCCTTTCTCTGGATTTGTTTCCCAAATAACATTGTAAACCTTAATTTGAAGGCAAACTTTAAACAGCTTTCAACAGAAAATCTTCTAACTCACCTTGGCACTACCAAGATTTTTGCCACAAGTATTTTCAATCATCTTAAGTGCTGGTCATTTTTAACCTAAAGTAACTGGATTCAAAAGTTAGGATAAATCTTCAGAAATTATATCATTACTTTATTTAATGCTGAGATAATTGATAACAAAACTGCTTAACACCAGAGACGTGACTCGCAATATAGGATCTTGAGTTTTGACAGGCTCCTGTAATAATAAAAAACTCTGAGGATGTGAAAGTATATGAAAAAATTTCCACTGGAATTTATGAGCCCCATTAATGCTGTCTATGCTGTAGACAGTAAAGAGTTTCTCCTAAGTACTTGTGGAAAAGTTTTTTTCCTCACTATACTAATAGTCCACACTCATGTGAAGTAAAAAACCCAAACAACAATACAATTATAAAGATGTGTCTTTCTTTTCATTTTACAGTTCCTCAAATTTACTCATTCTTACCAGTTGAGCACTTTGGGTGGGTAACTAGTTTGTGGATGTGTTCATTTCAGGGATTATTAAAATTCTGAGCTATGATTAGTGATTTGATTTGAACAGAGAGGTCATGTGTTCTGGGTTATAACAGGAGTAATAATACGCAAAATCCTAAATGAAGGACAATCACAAAACAGCAAGTTTATGGAAATACTGCAACAAATATTCACATTGATTGTTGATGTATCTGCTGAGATCCAAATACCCAGAACACAGAATAAACCATAAGAAAATCAGTAAAATGAGAGTACAAACAAGTAGTGTACTAGAGTGAAGGGATATTTCAATTCCCAAAGTAATAACCACTGAAATAGATGTCATATTATTTACTATATTTTCATTTCGCAACATCATTTATTTCAAACCCACAGACTAAATAGCATGCATTAAGATAATTTTTTATAACTATCAGTGAAAATGTAATTTTCACTGATAATGGAACACAAATTAGCCCCTTCTGATTTAGGCTTTTCCAGGTTCATTAACTGACCTGGAGAAGTATATCATAACTTTACATTTGGATAGCATGGTGATTTTGTAAGTGACTTTAAGACGGGAAAATAAAAGCTATAATATCCAAACTCCAAACATCTAAATCTATCTCATCAGTAATTTTCATGTTTAACTACTTTCTTAGCCTTATGATAGCCATTTCCTACTGGCAATAAGATGCTTCTAGTTATGTATTTTTCATATTATTTCATGCAGACTGCATTCAGGTTTATTTCTCAAAACTATAAGTTATCTTATATGCCACAAATTTTACATTTATAGTGTCATTATATGTTCACCAAATACATACTCCATCATCCGATTTCTAAACACTCAATCCATTCCTTGTTGGAATGTGCATCTTAAGTGTAGGGCACTGTGAAAACGTAAGTATTGATTTTGGAATTAATATTTTAAACACTTACAGAATAAATTTGAATTATCTCATGATTCTTTTAATGTTTTTTGTAGAATGTATCAGCTAAATGATGTGTGACAACTTTGCCCCAGTAATAAGATGACTAGAGAAAGACATTTTTCATTAACGACTGTAGCTGCTCCAGTATGAGACACACATGGGAAGCCTTATTATACTGGCGATGCAATTGCACCTTATGACTCAAATGTTAAACTATGGATATGAATCTCCTGAATGAGACTCCTGTGAATCTCCTGAGAACCAAATCCCAGTTGCCCACTCAATTGTCCCATTGTGTTCACTAACACAAATTAATTTTCTTTGCAGACTTATAAAATGCATTGTTTTAAAAATAGGCCTTTGGTTCTTTAACTATGGTATATATAATTATTTAATTAGTGTGCTGGTTTTGGCTGGGATGGAGTTAGTTTTCTTCATAGTAGCTAGTTATGGGCCTGTGTTTTGGATTTGTGCTGGAAACAGCGTTGATAAAACAGGGATGTTTTCGTCACTGCTGAGCAGGGCTTACACAGAGTCAAGGCCTTTTCTGCTTCTCACCCCACCCCACCAGCGAGGATGCTGGGGGTGCAAAGAAGTTGGGAGCGGACACAGCTGGGACAGCTGACCCCAACTGACCAAAGGGATATTCCATACCATATGATGTCATGCTCAGCATATAAAGCTGGGGGAAGAAGAAGGAAGGGGGAAGAAGACGTTCAGAGTGATGGTGTTTGTCTTGCCAAGTAACCGTTACGTGTGATGGAGCCCTGCTCTCCTGGAGATAGCTGAACACCTGCCTGCTGATGGGAAGTAGTGACTGAATTCCTTGTTTTGCTTTGCTTGCATGCTTGGCTTTTGCTTTACTTATTAAACTGTCTTTATCTCAACCCACGAATTTTCTCACT
>NW_009235940.1:18899-29796 GCF_000690835.1 Fulmarus glacialis | reverse complement strand
AGTCGGGGGGAGGGAGCGAGCGGCTCTGTGGGGCTGAGTTGCCGGCTGGGGTTAAACCATGACAATGAGCCAGAATTTGAACCAGTTTACTGGACTAAGAAACAGTACTATGAAATTATGAAAGGCAATACACAAATTTTTCTAGCTTTAGATGTTGTACTCTAGACAATAAATATTCAAGAACTATTCTTCTTAATTATCCAAAGCACAGCAGATGCTCCTATATCCTTCTCAGAAAAGGCAGAGGAACACCACCTAGATTTCTTAGTTTTTTCCTTAATTGTGAAATGACTGAGGACTAATCAGAGTTTTTGTCACAGTAACTGAATTGGGAGTGTGAAAAAATATGCCTCACAGCCCCCTCAATTAACACAACGCATTAGCAAAAGCCCCAGACTGGACATATTTATACTAGCAAAGAACGCCTTTTGTTGGGATAGTTTATCTCATTCAAGGAAACAGTGGGAGTTCTGTCCTTATAAAACCTCTCTTGCTAACATAAGCTACATCTTCTCAAGAATGTTTTGCTGATTTGAATATATCAGTAAATATGTTTCAGTGTAAGAACTCTTCAATTCAATAAAAAATTAATACAATTCAAGCCTGAATGCTTTTATTGTATAAATTAAATAAAATTAACTTATATAGTAATTACGATTAATGATAGCAAAATATTACCTCACATTCAACCAAAGTTTTAATCAAACTCCTGACATTTTCAAAAGTATTGTATGTATCTCAGAATTCAGTGTTCATTCAGATACACTATTTTTTATCTTGTCTCCTTTATAAGAAGGCTTTTCTAATATTGAAAGTCCTCTCTAGACCTTTTTGGAACCTTCTAGGTTATGTCTATACATCCTCCCTTCTGTATCTTTCCTTTCTTTACTCCCTTGTTTGCCTTTCATTCTGCTGTTGTCATTTTAGCTATTTAAAAAATTATGCTGTTTTGGGGGAAAAAAAGCAGTATGTTTTCCTCCTAGGGCCTGGAACCTAAATGAATTGCCTTGGACAGCAGGAGACAAAGTGCTCAGATATAGTTCCCTTTTCACACATATGTTTGAAATCTCATTTTATTGCTGTGCTTCAGAAGCAATATTATCTCAGCCTCATTGATGTCTATTTTACTGAACTTATTGCTGTCTTAGTTCATTGCAATTGCAATCCTTGCTCTCCAATTATAGGTGAAAGATACTCATTTTCAGTTAGTTACTCATGGTTCATGTGGGACTGTTCAGGAATGTATCTGTTGTGTAAAAGTATATATTAAACACAGATCTTCAAAAAATCTCATAAGTTACCTAGAGGAAAAGATAGCATTGCAGAGCATACCACACAAGTACGAGAACAGATAGAAAATTGCAAAGTCTAGAAAGTACAAATAATAACAAAAGCAAGAGAAAATATATGTCTTATTAAAAAGTATGAAATAATCAATGAACTGGTGAAAACTGGAATATTTGGCTAGATGACAACGAGCAATTGATTGCGTTTATTAAGAAATGGTTTCCACGAAAGCAAAAACATTAACTTTTGAGAAACAAGTTCTTTGGGGATTTAAGATATTTAGTCCTTATGGTTCTTCATAAAGCACTACTGAAACTCTGTAGTTGGAAGAAGGCTGGGGAAGCTTAAAAGTCGCAAAGGGGTATTTTGTACCGGCAAGCATCACCCCTGAGAAACTAATAAAATAAACAGGTAAGAAAGTTCCTCCAGGAATGACTTATATTTGCCGCAAGGAAAACAAGAACAAGAATGTGTTAAAGAAGGAGCCACAAGTCAGTGAAGGTGTGCAGGAAAACAATAGAGCTAGCAAAGGACAAAATGAAGTAACTATAGCCAAGAGAGAGAAAGGACATATGCTGTACTTGATCTGACTTGCAAAAACAATTAATCAGGGGAAAGATGCTGGCATAAAGCAAAGTTATTAACAAGTAACAGGCAGCGGGTATCCAAGCCCCGCTGGAAGTAGAAGTGTGAGGCCTAGTGTGGAGTGTGAAGCTCCCAGCCTGACTCTGTGGGTAGGGAGTCCCTTTTCCAGCCTTTTTGGAGGGGAAGGCAGGTGATCTTGCTGCAAGACCCCATTCCTCTGAGCAGCAGGCCTCGGTGAAGAGGCCGGGGGGACCTGGGCACCATTAACTCAATCTTCCTCTGTGACACAGAACCCAAGGCTTTTCTAAATCAATTCTAACATGAAATAAAGCACAGATGGGATAGCTTTCTGTGTGTTTGTTTACTAGGAAAAAAAAAAAAATTACTTGCTGCTGTAATAAGAATAGTCCAGATTTACTTTTTTCCACCCTATATTATCTACTTAATTTCCAGTCATCTTACATAAATTTGCAGTACCTCCAAGTTTTGGTTTCTTCCAGACTAAACATCCTGCAATTTCCCATCACTCCCAAAGCATATTTAATGTTAATACCACCTTACTCCCTCCAATTTAATCTGCAAATACTCTTTTTTTTCAGCCCTTCCATTTACTTTTTCAGCTTGGTTCCTCTTCTCCCTTCCTGTAATGCTTTGTGATGAGGTCCCAGGGTACATATGGCAAACCCGTCCACATGCTAGGGAGGAGAGTGTTAAAGTAGTGAAGCTGGTGGAGAAAAGACAGTGAGCACTGACTGGAAGAGCTGCAGTGAAGTGACGTGTTGATAATTTACACCTTGGGTCCAGAATTCAGAGCATCCCAGTGCCAAAACAAGAAAAAAAAAAAGCATATCAGGAAAGAATAACATCAGAATACATACACTGATTGTAGGAATACTTAGAAAGTATTTAGGAATAGTTTAGTAATAGTTAGACTGAACAAATTACAAGTCAGAATGCAGGGTGGGAGAAATCAGGGAGGAATATGATCATTACCTCTTTTAGGAGGGTCAAACCCCGACTAAGAAGAAAAATTATTTAAGATGGCCTCAGTGGATACAGATAGGAACAGTGGAATGATGCTGTGCAAAAGGAAATCTCCAGCCAAGTATCAGGAAGCATTTTCTCACTGTTTAGATGTTAGATTACAGAGCTGTCTCCCAAGGGAGGCGGTGCAAGGAGCTTCACTGTAGGAGTCATTTAAAATTAGACTGAAACAAAGCACCTGCATATACCTCAGGCAACATAGCTTTGTTGGCAGGCAGACAACTGCAATGACCTGACAAGTCTTAACCAGCTCTCCTTTCTATCATTCCATTTAATTTTAGTCTGTTCATATTAAGGAAAATGATAAAAAATAGCATTCTGTGAAGCACTCGTATTCATTTCCTCAAGTGACTGATTACAAATGAAAAATACGTAAATTATCATAAATATTCAGACTCTGATAGGTAAAACTAATGATTAACTGAACTATTCTCTGGTTTGTGTTATTATTTAGGAAGCTGTTTTAAAGCATTCCCCCTCTCCTCCTACCAAAATGATGAATTTTCCTTGCTAGAAGGTGAGCCAGCCAGGGGTAATCAAGTACATAAAAAAGATTTAGTTATACCTGGAATGATTATGGTTAGAGCATTTATTTTTGGACACCTACTGCTTGAAATATCTAACTTTGCAGACATTCCTTGAGCAATGCCAAAGCAAAAATGGTAGCAGCAGAAAGGAAGACAGTGCTGATAGAAACCATTCATGTTTGAGCAGCAAGACATCCTAAATTTGCTCCCCTGAGTTTTTCAGCATGTATTTCAGAGGACTGAATACTTCATTTGCTTTTCCTTCAATTCCAGACATCATAGGCTCAAGAGAGAAAGGAGAAGATTTAGTATGAAGTTTTGGGGGAGTTTACAGGAAAAGAACACAGGGAACAAGTTGCTAATTGATTCTTAATCCACTTCTGCTACTGAAATTCACTCTCCTCTTTATTATTCATTACAGTTACTTTCCATGACTGAAAAGGACTTGACATATCTGTAATTATGTTGCAGAATGTGGGGCCAAAAAAGTAGAATGGCAAAGAAGAGTTCAGTGTTCTCAAAACAGGGATAACAGGTAACCTCCATTGCAGAAAACCAGTACAGGACCTGTTGGACTAGTAGTGAGGATATTTAATGCATTTATCAAATTATATATTTGAAGGATAGCAAATAAAATACCAATATTTAGGAAGGAGGGAAAAAGATCCAAGAACACGCTGGCCCATTACTCTGACCTCAAAACTATGCAGGGCTTTAAAACACACTTTGAAGAAGACACAGTAACCTGATCTCTCTTCAGTTTGAGAGTTTTACTTGGACAATTGTATAGGAAGAAACTAAAATAACACGGTTCGTTCAGCTTAGCAGAACAAGGATGAGGTGGAAGACAAAGATGCTACATTTGTAAGGGGTGATGTAAGAGTGAAATGAAAAAGGAATTATTACTTAAACATTATTTTTAATGCTGTTTCAGACATTGTAGGCTATCCTGTGTAGCCTCCATAAACTGTTCCAGAAAAGTGCAAATCTTACAGGTCATGTGTAGTATCTTCCAGTCCCACATGGGAACTATGGTGGATATCATTCATACCCAAGGGTATCTCAATAACGCGAAGGACAATTAAGTTTAGGCCCTCAATTTGCTACCAAAGCAGAGAGTCATGTAAAGGAATCCAGTACTGATATAAAATGAATGGCATGGGCTTATAAGGAAGAAAGGCCAGAAATTAGAGATCATTTTCTATGTAGAAGAGGAGTGATGTTCTAAAGCAGTATTTCCATATGAAATAAGGACAAGATATTCTATGATTGTGAGATAGATCTTGATAAGTTTACAACAGCAGAAGGCTGGAATCCATTTCTTAGCAAGAACCTAATGATGCAGAATGAGGGAGGAGGTTCTTGTGGCCGAGGCATGCAACCAGAAGCATACGATGTGTGCCAACAGGATGGCCAAACTGAGAGCTTTAAACTAGGAATTACAGGAGAGGTAGAGATTCCTCAACAAGCAAGTGAGCAAGTTGTGGATGGGATAGGCAAGCTAAAAGCCAGGGGAGATGGGAACAGAAGGGACGTAGCAATCAACAAAACAATGCTGAAGTGGAATCACTTTAATCATAGGTGTATAAAGGAGGAAGTGCCTATGGTATAATCTTGTGGGGAAAGCTCTTGAGACTGTTCTGGTGAATGAGCATGCCTGGGTGCCTCTCTGAAATACTTTGGTGCTAATGGACTCAGGATGGGGAACCAACAGGAGGAATTAGAAGTCTGTATGCAGTTACAGTCATTGAGCTAATGGAGACATGACGGGATAACTCACACAACTAGATTTCTGCAATGGTTGGATACAGGCTTTTTTGGAAAGAGAGGCTGGGAAGGCGTGGGGAGCGTGGTGACATTTTTGTAAGACTGCAGCTGGAATGCCTGGAGCTCTGCCTGGGGACAATGTACTGGTGCATTGGGTTATTCTTCCTCAGGTGCAAGACTGCATTTCCTTTTGCTGAACTTCATGAGTTTACTCTCAGCCTAATTCTCCAGCCTGTCCATCTGAATGGCAGCACAACCATCTGGTGTATCAGCCACTCCCAGTTTTGTGTCAGCGAACTTGCTGAGGGTGCACTGTCCCATTGTCTAGATCATTAATGAAGATGTTTGAAGAACAGTATTAGCCCCAGTATCAACCCCTGGCATACGTCAGTAGCGGCTCGCCTCCAACTTGACTTTGTACCACCGATCACAACCCTCTGGACCTGGCTGTTCAGCCAGTTTTCAATCCACCTCACTGTTCACTTATCTAATCCATATTTTGTCAGCTTGTCTGTGAGGGTGTTGTCAGAAACAGTGTCAGAAACAGTGTCAAAAGTCTTACTAAAGCCCAGGTAGAAAACATGCACTGCCCTCTCCTCATTCACAAAGCTAGTCACTAGATGATCTGAAGAGGCCCTGTCCAACCTAAATGATTCTGTGAATCTGTGATTTTGAGGATGACAGTTTCCAGACAAGAAGAGTAGACAGATTGTGGCAATCTCTATGTCAGATAACAGATAGCTACTGTAATGTCAAAGTGATTGGCACTGACTAATATCAGGTTTACTGATATGAGTAAACCTGGAACCTGACCCCTACCTGTCAGACTTCTTTTGCAATCCTAGGGAATTTTAGACCTGACTTCCTCTAAATTTATGCTCATCAGAGCTACCGATGAAAATGGTAGCTTGTGTCTGTATCTGTACCCAGTAGTCTAAAACATTGATGCATTTCACTGTCCTCTGTTTGAAGAGGCATCAGTCCTGGAGTACAGTCCCTGTTCTGCTAAGGACCTCTTCTGGAACCTTAAACAGGCCTTTAGCTGTTTAAGAGTGTTCACCTCATAAGAATAACTCCTTCAGCACGTGTCCTGTAATTTAGTACACCCAAAGTTAAGAACTGAAGTTCTCAATAAAGAGAACAGAGAGAACTGAATGCCTCTAGGGGGTGATTAAGAGCATTAAGTTAAATACTTAACGTTACATAGTGTGAATAACCTCTCAATCACATGCTGTTTTTCCTGGTGAATTCCTGACTCATTCACACAATGAAAATGTACAGAATGAAAAAGTTCAGTGAGAAAGATGGGTATTCAATATTTATTTTTATCTGAGTGCTGTGTGTCTTCATAACACGTCATGTAAACTTTTGCAGTTGATGAAGTAGAGGTGCTGTGGAGAATTTTTTTATTCCCTAATCAAAAAACACAAATAAAGCATTGAAAGTAGCTGGTTTGTTTTACCTTCTTTTGCTTTGATGACTTATGTGGAATGGCACTTCTGAAAGTAAATGCTATCTCACAAACCAATGTATTACTGAGCACCCTCAGAATGAGAAGTGGAAAGAATGAGATAAAGCAGCAAAGGAAAGCAATTATTCTGTATATTGGAGTTCAGCTGCATGAAGACCACTATAAAAATATATCACTACACTTTGCCCAACAATTTTTTACAAATAAAGATTTTACTGACAAGCTGAAAAGTTATGGCAGTGCTGAAAACAGTGGAAACTGCAACCTGTAATTAAAACAAAAAAACAAGCCCCCCCACCCCCCCTCCATTTTTTATATCCATTAACAGCATTCTGTAAGAACAATGGATTTCTACAGGGAAAAACCTGTCTCCAAAAATTTACTGTCTATGTAATGCAGGTTTCTTTCTGAATCTTGCTTATCTAATCGGATTGCCACCCTTCAATAAAAGGGTCTCTTGAGTTCATACTAGCTGTCACCATTGGAAGACACTACATAAAAATTAGGCTCCGTACAAGCCATGTGCCATTAAGGTAAACACTCCAAACACACACTCTATATACATAAGATGAGGAGCTGATGAAATGTTCAAAAACCAGAATGATTTTCCTAAGACATCATCCTTTAATCTTATGCCTGGAGTGACTTTCTTTTTTCCTCCGTGTGACTTTCACTGACAAAATCACCAGTACCAAGAGCCAAAACCAGCTTAGGATGCAGTAAATTACTCGTAACTGATAAAAACAAAAAAGCATACAGAATTTAGGTAGAGACTGCTTAAAGGCCAGAAGGTCACAGATGCAGGCTCTGCTCCAGTTGGTTCAACCTAAGCCTCAATGTAGAAGATAACACCAACTTTTCACCTCACAGCCCCTAAAAAAGTCTTTCTCCTTGCTTCTCTAAGCTTGCACTAAGAATTGAGGCAAGAGAGTTGCTAAGCCATAGTCAGCTTAGCCTCCTCGTGACACAAAGCACCTCCTGTTGACTGTGTTCCTGTTAGAGGTTTCTACCTTACCCTTAAGTATAATCCCAGTAAGGAAAAGGCAACAGCCCCATCCTTCCTATGGATAGCAAAACAATATCTTTGCTTTACCCTAATCAACCAAGTATACTCTCTTCATTGCCAGGTTCTTCCATTAGCTAGAAGAACCCACCCTGACACAGCCAGCAACCCCTCAACAAGGGGTTGCAACAAGGTAGCAAAGGCTGGGGACTGGTACTGCAAAGGCTCTGCCAGGTAAGGTTACGAAGGAATTTGTTAAATAGTGTTATGGGGGAATTCCTTCATTTCCATGACTTTCATTTGCTTCCTTTCTCTTTCCAGCTAAATTTCACGACTCAGAATATAACCATGCACATCTTCATACCATCTGTCCCCTTTCATATTTTTTATAGCTGAATCAGAGTTTTAATTTGAACTTTCATCGATCAAGAGATTTTTATCCTGTCTCAGACAGAAAAGCAGAGGTTTTCCAAAGATAATAACAATTTCAGTAGCCTACAGGAAATTTTATTTCTATTTCTTTTAGCTGCAGAGTTTTTATGTTCAGCAGACTAGTCTCCAAATACAGCTGGGAAAATATGACAATGAAACGGGTGCTAGGGATTACCAACACAACTATTTGCAACCAAAATCTCCACAGGGAGGTTAGAAAGAATTTTTCTCAAAGGACTCTCAATTATGAAGTTACAACAGCCAGCGGCTTTTGGTTAGGTCTGACTCATAAAGCAAACCTGTCTGACATATCCCAAGTGTCAGCTTGGTGAGGAGGATACTGCTTCCCTTGACACACTCTTTGTCCATCTGTAGCAGGTGGAAAGCTCCTTGAAACAGTAGTGGTGCAGGATCTGCTCCACAGCCTGTATCCTCTGCCATGGGGTCTCTGACAGGTCTTCCATGCACTGGGCAAGGGAGGAGGAAATACTTGTACCTTCTCCCTTGCCTCTCTGTAAAAATATTTCAAAACCTTATCATAGAAAAATGTTAATGGGATATTTTGTGATAGTAAGCAGCCTGTGCAGCCTACTGTAATATTAAAAAGGTAAACTAGCTTGCTTTAGAATAACCCTTTTGGGGTTATTATGAACCAAACTGAATATAATTCTCTTTAACAGAATGTGTTAAAAATGCTGACAATAATATTGTTCCATACCAGAAGCTGTGCTTTAAAGTTTTTTAGGTGGGAATTAACTCTCCTAGTGAAGCTTTAAGCTGTGAAATCATTCACCTTCTCCATTTGTATATAGTTAAACTAATACAATATATTTCTTGTTAAATTGGGCAAGAAGGCAGCTGTGAGCTACACCGTTCTCAGACCTTCCCAGTGATGGGACCTTCCACCTCCTCAGAGTGAGAGGACACTGCACTCCCAGTCATAAGAGCCATTCAATCATCACTGTATTTGCCTATCTTTTAAACACTCTTCTCCGTTTGCCACTCTTGGCTAATTTACCAGCACACTTTTACTCATCACAGCACCCACCTGTCCTGGTTTCAGCTGGGGTTAAACCACGACACCACCTCTTCTCCCCTCCTCACTTATTTTCTATACTGTCTCCACCTTCCCACCTGCATAACTCCTTACGCAACTCAGCATTTGCTTTCACCTTTCTTGTTCTTGCTAGCACCAGCTCTTACAAAATCTCTTTGATCTCCCTGTTGCTCCTGACATACCCTCGAGAAGAACTATTTATATCCACACTATGACATCACCGATTTTATGATTTCAGAGAATCACAGAACGATTGAGGTCGGAAGGGACCTCCAGAGATCACCTCATCCAAACCCCTGCTCAGGCACGACCACCTAGAGCAGGTTGCCCAGGCCCATGTCCAGATGGCTTTTGAATATCTCTGAAGATGGAGACTTCACAGCCTCTCTGGGCAACCTTGTGCCAGTGCTTGATCACTCCCACAGTAAAAAAGTGTTTTCTGATATTCAGATGGAACCTGCATTTCTGTTTGTGCCCATTGACTCTTCAATACCTCTCTTTACCACTTTCACACCTCTTTCACACCTCTCTGTAAGTGTTCCTATGTATAGTTGTGACAGCAATCAAATCACTGGTCCATGGATACCCACGGCTTGACGTTCTGCTACAGTTGTCTCTTTTTTTCTTCTTGGGCTTCCCTTACTGACTGCTTTCATCTATTGTCCTCCATCTCATGCTGCAAGTGTAAATTCCTGAGGGAAAGGGCTCTTTTTTTTTTTTTTCTGCTTCTGCAGCACCTAGCCAGTGGTTCCTGGTCTATGCCTCAAGCTCCCTGACACCATGTAGATACAAATAGCAACAAGAAGTAAGGTCAGTTTGGTTTTTTCCTTTAAATCTCCTATAACCTCTATGCTTATTAGGGGAGAGCATTCATATGCACAGAACACAAAGGAAGAAGAAATGTATCGCTCCCTTACAATCAACCTCAATGTCTGTGGAAGACTCTGCAAACGTGTCTATCCATGGACAGAAAGGGTATTTGATTCCCTGTCACCAATTTGAAAGTTCATTATTCTTATCAGGCACATCACTATGCAACTCAGAAGGGCTTAAACATTTTTTTTGGTTTTTATTGCAGATTTTTCTCCTGGGGTCCAAAATTCAGTGATGGAGTATGCAACGTAATTTGTGGGTGAACTAAGGGCTCTGCAAGATTTTTGTCTTTGCATTCTTCTGATCTTCAGCAGCCTTGAGGAAGCTCTAAATTAGATCAGACAGCAACATGCTGTGGTCATGGCTAAGTCGCATCCTATCTCTTCCTGGTGATGGCTGTGGGAGCTTAGACTTACAGTTAAATGAGTCTGGAAAGATAAATCTAAATCCCGAAAAGCCACTCAGTTTGCAGATGCTGTGGCACCTCTCCTGCACCGCTTTCAGTGCTGGTACACTGAATATAATGCATTTTCCTCATGTTGGTGTAGGTTTCTTCTGCATCAGTAGGTTCTTTTAAAGCTTATGCTATATTCCTGACTTTTTTTTCTGTATGCATGACATAAAATAACTGTAGATGTAGGTCATCAACTGGGCTATTATATTTCATTCTCTAACAGCATATATGACCTTGATTTCTGATTGTATCTCCATTACTTTTACAAGAAATACAAGGGGAGCTTTCCATTGGCCAAAAAACCCTGTGGATCTATTTATTCTTTCGTTTACACAAAGTAAAACATAGAGTAATTATATTTGAAAAGAGCATAAACGCAATATAAGGATTTCCCTAC
>NW_009235940.1:0-18838 GCF_000690835.1 Fulmarus glacialis | reverse complement strand
TACACTCGAAAGGTTTTGTTTGTTTGTTTTTAATATCTTTAGAGTTTTTTGCTTTGTTTTGTTTTGTTTTTAATCAGAAACTGCCTTGCTTTGAAACACAAACTCTTCTTTCAGTGCTTGGGGTTTGTTGGTTTTTTATCTTGTTTTAATTAGATCACTTGGGAAGTAATGTAACACTATTGCAGAAAAAGCTGTATCAGTAGCTGAACCCTTCTTTTCAATTAACCATACAAATCCAGGCCCTCTTCCCACACTTATACTGTATTATTCCACACTTGGCACAATCTACTTCTCTCAATATCCTTCATTATTTTAAGGTCATCTTGACAGGAAAGAGCCCGGTCCCTTGTTTTGTGCCAGCAGGCAGCAAGATGCACACTTTTGTTCACCCGTCTGGAGTCCACCATAGCAGCCACGACCAGGGTTGCATGCAGTACTGCAAAGTCCTAGAATACCTCGCTATTGAAACAGAGTAATCAAAGGGAGATTTCAAAAAACCACAACTCCTCCCAAGGCCATATAAAGGAATTTTTAATGTCTTGCTGCAAAGCAATTTCTGCTGAAAGAACAGAAATACAGAAACTACCATCCAATCCTTGCTAGCACAGAGAAGCCTTATCCTGGTTTTGTGGAACACTGTGCAAACAAGGGAGGACTCTAAGGGTCAGTTTTGCTTCCAGGGAACTCCTCACTACAGGTGTGTCAAGGAGCCAGAAGCACGGACAGGCAACCAAGGAGAAACAGAGAAACGTCTCCCGGATACACAGAATTAGGAAGGCCAAAGAACAGCTAGAGCTGAAATTGCTGAAAGACGTCAAGGGCAACAGGAAAGGTTTCTAGAGCCACAGCAGCAACAAAAGGAAAACCGGGGAGAACGTGGGCCTGCTGCCCAATGTGTTAGGTGACCAAGTGATGGAGAGCACGGAAAAGGCTACCTCAGTGAAGGACTCAATGTCTTCACTCCCTCAGCCTTTACTGGCAAGGTCTGCTGCTCACTTCCAGGCCTTTCAGATCTTTGCTTAGTAGCAAAGACTGGCAGAGACAGGTACTACCCATGGTACAGTAGGATCAAATTAGGTACTAATTATGTCAGTTGAACATATGCAAGTCCATAGGATGGATAGGATGCATCTGAAGTTGCTGGGAAGCTGGCTTGAATTATTTTGGGACCATTCTCTATCATGTTTGAAAAGCTGTGGTGATTAAGGGAGCAAAGGCTAGAGAAGGCACTTGTTAAAACTGTCTTCAAAAAAGGCAAGAAGGATTTAGGGACTCCAGTTTATGGTATTTAGCAGAATGCTACTTGATACAGGAAGGTGATCATTTTTCGAATAATGAGAATATTTCTCCCAAATAATGAGAAATATCACAAATATTAATGTGTAATATCCAAGAGGATATAAGATCCAGAGGAACTTCATAAAGACATAATAACATGATAATTGCATGTAAACTGTATGTGATATAAAAAACATTGTGTCTTTCCAGTAATGTATTAAAAAATTGAGATCTCTGTTACCGAGATCTCTGTAACTGAGCAATCTAGCTAAACATTTCTCCAGAGCAATGACATGTCGTTATGATTCGTAATTTGAGATGTTAAATTCTTTAACATCTTTTGTAATAACTACAGATAAATGTGCCTTATCAGTGTGATAGCCTGATAGCTCAGGCTGTACAGAGATTGACAGTGTTTTTCTAATACAGTCTGCATTTAAACTAAAACAGCACAATACATACCGCAGTCAAAGTTCAGTTAGAAAAGTATCTGAAATGCGCACATTAACTGGTTGTGATCTGTTTTATAAAAAAAGCCAAGAGTCAAAACCTAATGTGTCACATAGCATTAATAAATACTACACTGAAGTAGACAATACTATACTACAGTCTTTAATTAATCCCTCTACTAGTGCAGGAATATTTCTACTAATAACTACTGTTAAACTTCCTAAGAGATGAAACTTGGATCTCCATCTCTGGAGGTTATTCTAACATTTAAATCACATCAGTGTGAGAAAATTTGTTCCCAATATTAAATCCAAATGTTCATCTTTTCCAAATACATCTTATTAGCCCTGGTTACTTATTTGCCCAACTTTGAATTATCTTTATTCATCCATTGGGTTCACACATTTTAAATTCTCTGAGCTTCTCAATCGTTACTCGACAAAGCTCTATCTGATGAGTTCTCTAAATTTACTCCCTACAGCTCTCCTGGTAATTTGCATTACTTTTGTCTGAACACTTCACTTTGTTAATACCGTTCTGGTAGTGACTGCACAGAGTTGTAAAGAATAAGGTAGGTCTTGGGCTGAGCTCACATACGGTCAACCTGGCTCAGAAAAAAGCATAAAGGCAAAGGTCGTTGATTTCTCTGCAGCCAAGATCCTCTTGGTGCTGATCTAGTTTTGATATAAAATAAATACATTGAGAGTTGTTTCAGTGACCCTGTTTGAGCAGAAAGGGTTTCTGGAGCACACAGACCCATATAATACGTGCTCTGTGGCACCTGGTCCTGCTCTACATCCTGGGAACACACATGAGCAAAGAAAAGTGTTGTGTGCCTGGGGAACATGCATCCATCCGATTTCCTTAGGAAAATTACCAGCTGATGTAATTTAAAGCAACCCTGAGCTGACAATAAGTTGCTGCTTGTGGTAGCCGCAGAATCTCAACAGAACACAAATTAGATGATTTGAATGTCCATGCACACTTCTAGCTATGCAGCACTAGCCAGCAGAATTATGGGTTCTACCAAGCCCTGTGTGACTGTGGCTGGTCTCCGACCTTGTGCCTGACACAACTGCCTGAAAGAAGCACTGAACATTGACTCAGGGAGAGCACCAGCCAGCATCCTAGGATGGTCAGAAACACCACTCTGGCCACCTAGCACTCTGGGCAGCAGAGCTGTCTGGCAGGCCAGGCAGGGAGTTCAGTCTAGCAGCTGAGTGCATCACAGCTCAGTCAAGTGCATCCCAACCACAGCCTACTCAGCTCATGCACAGATCAAGTCTATCCGTGGCCATCCTTGGTACAACCATCTACTGGGCGGGGGATGTGAGCAGAAAGATGCTCCTGGAGACAGAGACAATTGCAATGACTGTTGGTTTTCTTTCTGCGGAACCCTGTTAGAAGCTGCGGGGAAGCCAGTGATCTCTTTGATTTGTCTGGAAGTGCACAGGATGAAGGAGCCATCACATCTTTGCATCAGGATGCTGTCTGTTTAAAGGCAGAATGGTCCAACTCTTCTAATTTCACGCATAAAACTATAGTCACATAAGCTTCTATTCCCTGGATGCCTGTGGAAGTGGGTTTGACCTATATTGACACACATGGCCCAGGCGCCACTTTTTGATAGAATAATAGAATCATAGAATCATTTAGGTTGGAAAACACCTTTAAGATCACGTCCAAACGTAAACCTAACACTGCCAAGTCCACCACTAAATCATGCCCCTAAGTGCCACATCTACATGTCTTTTAAATACCTCCAGGGATAGTGACTCAACCACTTCCCTGGGCAGCCTGTGCCAAGGCTTAACAACCCTTTCAGTGAAGAAAGTTTTCCTAACCTCGGTGAGGAGGGTCTCATCCCCTCCCCGGCCCAGCCTGTGCCAAGGCTTAACAACCCTTTCAGTGAAGAAAGTTTTCCTAACTCCCCTGGCGCAACTTGAGGACATTTCCTTTTGTCCTATCACTTGCTACTTTGGAAAAGAGATCGACACCCACCTCACTACAACCTCTTTTCAGGTAGTTGTAGAAAGCGATCATGCTACATTATGATGAACATCTGGATGTCATCTTCTCTTATTGCTTGTGTTCTTGCAGTAGGCCAAAACTGACTATATCTTCAATATGTCTGAAAGACTAATATTTGCCTATTGATATGGCCTGCAGCCTCGGGTATCCGTAAGCCTTCCCCAGCCAGCAGCTTGGCTGCAGTGTCACCAGATGGTGACCTGCTGCAGGACCCACGTACGGGAGGGAACCCTCTAACCGTAAGCCTTGCTGCTGAAAAGGGAGAAGAGCCCAAGCTGCAGGAGTGAGAAGACCGCTGCAGGAGTGAGAGGACCACAGCAGGACTACGGACTACTACCCTCCCCTGACAGCCCCGGCAGCAGGAGGCAAGCAGCATCACTTGCAAAACAGTTAGTGTTTTGATGTCATCAGTGTTCCTGTCTCTGGATGCTCGCTAAGACAGAGGCCTGATTTCCTAAGATAGAAGCAACCACACACCAGGAATACCAATTATTAAAAAAATGAGCATTTATACACCTCCACTTCAGAACAGAGAGGAAGGATACATTCTGTCGCACTAATCCTACATTTCAGGAAGTTTAAAAAGGCACTGTAGAAGTTATGAAAGTTGCCCTTTATATTGCAATAGTATAATTTTTAAAAGCAGCTGTTTTTCATACAAAAAGGAAATAATATTCATTCAGTTTTGATTCCTCCCTCATTACTTCCCTGAGAAAATGACAAAATACTTAAATAAACTTTAAAAAAAGAAGTAACTGTGATGTTTTATGCCTTAAAATGCATTAACAAATGTAGACAGGATTCCTTTTACATGTTGATATATCCACTGGCATTACATTTCTGAGCTTTTGAGCATTTATATTTTTGAAGGCTATGCTTCCCACTTTATTTTTTAAGAAAAAAAATCATTAGTTCTTTGCATTTCATATTAAATTATGAGATTCAACTCCCTCCTCAGCCCCAAGGGTAAGGGAAGAAACACAACAAAGCCCATAGAATCTTACTAATATAGAACAGGTACAAGAACTCAATTAGATAATGGAGTCACTGACTGTATTTAAGATTTCTTCTCCTATTTTTTTACCTAAATGTTCATATATCCACATTTACATGTTCTCTGAATACGGTGGTGAGAAGTGAACATCATATTGATATGGGATCTATCACTTCAAGAGGCACTTTTAACAGGAATGTGATTTTTGCTATAAAGTACCTCATTTCATTCATCTATGCCTTGAAAACACTTTCTGCTGTTAAAAGACATGTCTTTTGAAGCACTACTTCTATTTTTATTTATATACATCTACCCTCATGATTCCTTTGTTTTCCATTTTAAATCATTAACTACTGTGTTTAGGTCTCAGGAGGGTAGTATTTTATTATCTTTATTTTGATTCATTTCCATTGTATCCCTCTGCTGTAGAGAGCTCAGGATGTCCTGCTCATAAGGGAATGCTGCACACAGTAAGTGGGTGGAATTTTGAATTCCTTACAATTTTTTACATGGAAGAATGGAATCAAAACTACTGGACTCAAACACCACATCTTTATAAAACCATTGTCACCACAAAGCAGTAATTAACTCCATTGCCTACATGGAGCAGTCCTTAACTCATATTTTAAATTTATGGATAGTAAAATGAAACGTTAATTTAAAATGCATTAGCTGAACAGAAGCGTTTAGATCGTTTAGAAGGTTTTAGGCTAAATTTGGCTTGAGAGATGGAATGAAAGCCTATGTAAAACTTAATGGCTTTTTGGGTGTGAGGACTCTCTCCACGTGAATGGACTCAGAGCACCTCCCGGTGTTGCTTACGTGCCAGTCTGTGGGAAGACGTCAGCTTCAATCCACATTCAGTTTCCCATGGGAGCTCATCATGATGGTGACTCAACTGAAAACACGTAAGCTGACCCTTAAAACTGTTCCTAAAACAACTGTAAGTTTTGTGTCCTCAAATAAACAAGTAATACAAAACACTAAGGTTTTAACGATGGGGCGTATTCAACCTTTTTTTAAAAGACTTAATAACTACAGAGTTCTGGAATATTAAGGAAATTCCAGCTAACATTCAGCCTTCTGCCAAATAATACTCCATTGGTAAAAAAAAAAAAATAGGGTGAAATTCTGTTTCCATTTAAGCCAGCTGGAATTTTACCACGGACTTCAGTGGGGCCAAGGGAAGTCCATGATCACGTAAGTGGTTAAATAGCTTCAGTAAGCTTTGAATTTTAACCGGTGAATGAATTTGAGGTAATTCCAAACAATCAAACAAATGATAAAAAGTGGATTTTTGACAAAATTAATTGCACAATAACGAAAATGATTGCTTTTCATGGGATAAATTAAGGACTATTTTTATATTAATAATAAATAAGATGTCTTTTATAAAACAACTGTTATGGAGCTCTTCTGAAGGAAACAAAAATTTGATAGAAAAAAAGAGAGTTCTACTTAGTACATTATTCATAGGTGTACTGGTTGAATTCACTTATTTTCATAATTTTGCCACATCTTTAACAGTTATGAACAAGCTTTTCTATGTCTGCATTTCTTAGAGTTCCACACTGCTAAAATCCTTACTGCTTTTGTGCATTTGAAATGCATTTATGTCCTTCTGGATTATCAACAAACACATTTCTTTTTCTTACAGTATTTATACACTGAACAGTTCTTGTTATTTCTGCTACTGCTACTGCCTATGTTACCTTTAAAAGGCAATTCTACCCATAGCATGCATTACTCTTACACTCTTACATTATTAATACTTCATAATGATGTCTTACCATAACCTTCAATCATGTGCCTTAACATATCTGGGTTTTGGAAATAATGCTGAAGCTGTTACATTTCTGTTTATGAGCATTGGCATTCTTAACCAATATACATTTCAAGTACAATTTCAGTCTACTGATATGCTGCACTGGCTAAGAAATTTTGCTGATCTAATAAGGACATAGGAACAGCCTTTGAAGTCAGTGATCCATGAAGTCTCCATACATGTTTTGACACATCAGAGAGATGACAGTATACCGAGCCAACCCTCCTATTGGAGAAGTTGTAAAAAACAGCACACACATATACACACAGTTTGTCTGTTCATCACAGCTTTGTTATTCTGCATTTTATAGATTTGCAGATATTGTGCCAATTCAAAGACCATCTATGAACTTCATTCCAGAAACTGGAAAAGTAATATGGATTATTTTGCTGGGCACGTCCTCCTGTGCTACGTGAGTCTGCAGAACAGAGGCAGGTGGCTTTCACTCTGCACAGGAACACTTCCTCCTCTGGTACAGAACTATGGTTGTTTTACCTTACCCCAATATCTGTGCTGGAAACAAGTTTTATCTCCAGTTAAGTTATGATTCTGGGCCAAATCAGAATTCCTTTAATCAGTACAGTAAATTGGAATTGTGCTAAAAAGAAAAAAGTGAAACCTTTAGGATTTGGCTGCGATATTATACAAAGGCGTCCAAATGAATGAGTTTGGTGTGCTTCAGGCAAACACTCCCTGCCCCAAATAGCAATGTGTTGGTGGAACTCACTGAAATTTTATTACAAGTTCAGAACTCAATGACAATCTCACTGAAATCAATGTGACTTGGACTGTTAATCTGAGTGAGAGTGGAAGTGAGTCTTGTATTCTCCTTTCTCTCGTTCTGCATTGAATAGTGTCACCTAGATTGCCATGGAACTTTACCACAGATAAGCTGCAAAACGTGCAGCAACTGTTTATGCACTATCATGTATGTTTAAAATAATTCATATCTATAAAGGTGGCTTGGTCTTTCCATCAGTTGCTCAAAAAGTCATAAATAGAAAAGGTCAAAATAGTAATGGATTTGGTCCTACTGAAACTAAATATTTTCATATTTGCAAAACTGGTAAAAAAAGAGATTTGTAGAGTTTTTATCATGCTTTTCTACAGCACTTTGGAATACTGCAGTCATTCACAGTTGTTACAAAAGTGGTAGACAAAGAAAGGTGTATTCAAAGCCTAAGTAGCAAGGAGGTCACAGAGCATCCTATTTTTAATTCTGAAGCTTTTATAACTTAAAAATCTATTTTAAAACTCAAAAAATAATGTGTGCTTCAAAAAAAAAGAACTATAGAACTATACTTTTCTAAGAATATATGCTAGTTTCACTTTTAGATTATATCCTGTCCAGGTTGGAATCACAACCATTATTTGCTTGCACCAGAACAAAAAGTTTCTGATTGTTTTCACTGGCTTTCTCATTACTATGAGAAAATATCCCCCTCCCAACAATACTGAATACTATAACGAACAATAAAACACTCAGTGTCAGGTAAGTCTCCACTTGGCCTCCTTCTCCTCTGGTTTACCCGGATGTTTCTGATTCTCCTTGGAATTCATACTGTAGAAGGTAAATTGGTTGAATCAACACTTCCAGTCAAGAAGTAGTGAAAAACAACACACAGAGTCTGTCTTTTTATCTCAACTAAATGAGAAACCCCTTCTTTAAAACATTTTTCTGGTAGAGACAAACTGGTACATACTGGCCGTGGTTAGACAATCAGCATAGACTGACTCAGCTAAACTACAGAAACTTACATACAGAATGTTTTTTTCAAGACAAAAAAAGAAATAATAAAGAAATAAATAATAAACCAATCTATGAACATTGAGAATCATTAAAAAGAAGGATGATTTGTTTCAGATGTCTGATAACCAGTGTTGATAAGGAGAGAAAATTAATCTCCCTGCATGCTCACATAAGTTGCTTGATCTATGGAAGGATTCAAAAATCATCTTCTCTTAGTGGGGGGAATTGAAACTTTCTTTGCTCTGGTTGGTATAATTGTCACCAGTAAACTTAATCACTGCAGACTTAATGAGCTCAGGAAAACTTGTGATGGAATGATTAGCAAAATCCTTCCCCGAGGAAGGTACTATAGTCATGAGTAATTAATCAGGAAACGGCGGGTGTAACTTTGTAAGGTCATGTCCAAAAGTCTTTGTAAGGGAACAGAAGAAACAGCGTCTGTAAACTAGGTGTATTTTCCAATGTGTTACCTATTATTTGCCGTAATACATAGATAATATATTATCTATTATTTGTCAGAATGCACATCTGGTGATTGGGAAACCTGGGAATCAAAGACAGGATTTATGCAGAAATTGGTCTGTTGAGTTTATTTTGTTTTGCATTTAGTTTCTGACTTCTTGGCCTCAGTGAACTTGTCATCTGTGATCAGCGAATGACGTGACAGACATTGCATAGTCACGACTTTGGACCTCTCTTCAGCTAGGTGCTCAGCCGGTTTAAGGAGTTATGCAGACTTCCCCAACTAATGTTTCACCTTGCTGTCCACTCAGCTCTGGTAGCTGGTTTTAAAAGACACCTCTCGGTATCCCTCAAGGGACAGAAGAGCACTGTGAATTAATTTAACCTAGCAGTTCAATCTCTACAAACTTGCTACAAACTAATGAAATTACATGGTCAAGAAATGACAGACTTGCGCTACACTTAAGCTCCTTTAATATTCAGTTTCAAACACCTAAGGTAACAAAAAGATACTTCAAGAAAGGCTTGTTATTTAATGAATCTCTGATAAATGTAAAAATTGTGGTGTTGTATTAATTTTAGGTAACTTCTACCATTAGGTGTCAGACAGTGGGGAAAAAAGTAGAAAAGGAAAAGACAATATATTTTCCTTTATTTGACCTTCTTTAACGGAAATCTTTGTTACAAGTTCTATATTGATATAACTCTTTATGAAAATTTATTTACTTTCCAATGGGTACTTTGTGCTGATTAAGTGAGAATGGATTACCTTCTTTCCTGCTATTTATAACAGAGCTAATGATTTTTTGAGGGGTGAATAGCTTCTTATTTATCTTCAGGTGCTTTCCTTGACAGGGACGAAGTCAGGACAAAAAGGTCTTCATTGCTTCTTTTGCTACAAGGTAAAAATATGGGGCTGCTTCCTGTAAATGGTTCTACTCACCCAGGTATTCTCATATGTATGGGTCATACAGGAAAAAGACCTATCCATCACTCAGTTATCTTAAATACTAGTGTACTTCTAAGAAGCACCTGGTTTAAAATAGTATAGCATTATTCTGGATTTATTAAAATGCCCTGCTATGTAACTATTCACAGTAGTTTCACTTTCAGGACAGCTGTGTTTTGGAAAAGGTTTAAAATCAGATGAATCATCAGTTCTCCTGAGAAGCACTGTTCTGCAATAAGCTGCTGGCTCTTTGCCCCATATACGCACATTTTCTAATACAGTCATTAGGACAGTTCCTATCCCTCTGTCATATTACAAAATTAATGAGTTCTTTTCCATAACTTTACAAAGCCCATAAGACATGACATAGCAAATCCTTCCTGTTTTAATTAAATATTGAGGTTTCAACCTCTGATATAGATTGGTATTTGCAGGATCACACATACAAAGGAGAAGTGTCAGCCTTACAACCGATTTCTGTTGTAGAGTTTGTTTGTCCTATATCAGAAAAGCAGCTGTTTGCTGAAATTTTGTGGAAATCTCCTCAAGTACTTGGCATAAAGAACTAGTGTTTCTTCCCTGTAAGTGCAGTGTATTATCCTATTTCTCTTAACCAGTATACTATACTAAAATTACAATGAACCCATCTGCATTTAGCTTTTACATATGAAAATATTTTCATAATTGCCATATGCCTTTTCACAAATTTCTGATAACAGTAGCAATGACACATTTGTAATGGGATGTCCCAGTGCAATTCCATGAAATTAGAAAAAAGCATAATGAGACAGATTTAGCAGTAAAAACGTGCTTACCTTCATATGTTCCACTTTCTAAGAGAGCACCACTTTTCTCCAATTCCATAAAATCTTCAACAGTGATGAAAATATAGTCCACACCAGGGACTTCCCCCTCCTTATGTGGCCTTGTGGTGCCTATTAATAAGACAAAAGACACACTGTCAAGCGCATGACCTAAATGTAGAATGATCTTTTTGAAAGTTTTGGAAAATTGACAAAGTAAACCATTTACACAACACATTATATAGCACATCCTCCTTGTGAGGATGTCTTTCAAAACCGTATAGCTACATTTGTTGAAGCTGACAGAGCTCTATGAGATGCATGTTTAAGATCATGCCAGACGTTCTTTGGATCCATATTATTTATTCTTACTAATGAAAATGTATCATACTGCTATTCTTTTTATGCTACTACTGAGGCCCTCAGTGACACCAAGCATTCAGAGGTAACACAAATCTTTGATGTGTATTTTCCATGGCTTCAAACAAAGTCTTGTCTACAATTAACCTGCTTCATGATCTTTTAAACATTTATTTAGTACACAAAATAATAAATCTGTAAGTAAATCTGTAAGGGTTATATTCACATTGCTTGTTTCAATGCCATAAGTGGACTTGATAAATGGTTAGGCTTAAGGGACTGAGTGATTCAAATCACCTGCTAACCATGTTGTCAAACTGCAAAGGTGCTTATATTTAGTTATTGCCTCTATTGTCATCTCTGCATGATAGAACTCCATAAACGCCGACAGACAATATTTCATACATGCTGAGAAGTGACTTGGCTTAGCTAGCAGAAGCTGAGATGTTAGCAGGGAAGCACCTGAATTTGACCTAATTTCCTACTGCGGTCAGGCTATCCCTACTTTGCCTGAAACCATTAAATAAGTCTCAAAACTCCATTTGGAAATGGGAGAGTTTTAGGTCCTCCTCAGTCTCAGGGTGTTTGAAACAATTTAATCAATCAATTCTTTATCAATACTGTGGTGATTACATCACGCTTGCAGGGTTTGGTTTCAAGACTGTTGACACTGGGAAGCGGCTAGAAACCAGATCTTCCACCTCCTGGACAAAAGTTTAACATTATGATATTGTGCAAAAGATGCAGTCTTTTCCTCAGTTATTAATCCACCACCTTAAACACTGTATCATGACTCCCATATTATGCAGTAGCGATTCAGACATCTCTTCAGGTCAGCTAATATAAAATCTATTTAATCTACTTTTTTATGTCTATTATTCAGACATCTGCATTTAGACCTCTTGAATCATTTTGTGTGAGACTTATCAGGAGTTCAAAAAAACTAAGTGTAATTGTCTACATTTCTGCCATGTGACTATTACAGTCAATAAAGATCTCAATAGTGGAAGCAAGAGAGCTATTCAGCTGCTTACCTGCTAAGCGCTCAATTCAGTTGGCCATATTATAGGTCTATGTGGGATACCTCAGATATCCATGTGAAGCTAGCAGATACGCAAAGGACAAAATACCCCTTGCATTGCCCCAAATGCACAAAATTATCCTTTGCACTGCAGAAAATGCAGTTGTCTTAATCTCATACTGAATCCCACTTCATAGCTAGATCTAGTGGAGACTTCTGTGCAATGAAGAGCACGTTAGAAGTGCATGGTTCTCTCAGTGACAATGACAGGACTCCCATGCTCTCAGTGACTCCTACTGGCCAGTGCTCAGCTTTGCCGAAGCGCTGGATGGCCTTCAGAGTTGTCCAAACTCCTTGCTGTCAGTGGAAACAGAGACATAATGGTGCCTTAGGTTATCTGGACTGCTTGTCATAGACACCTTTCTCTCCTCACGGGCAGCCTGAATGTCTATGGCAAAGACTGAATGAGCCTGAGAAGCTAATATTTCAGCAGCTAATATCAGAAATATGTTTTGATAAATCTATAAGACACTTTCCCTCATTTGTCTGATTCCAATTCCCTTTTCATCTCAACATTTAAAACTAAACTCATCTTATTTGGCTGTTTATTTCTGGGAATTTCATATTTGCAGAAATGAGTTCGTTAGGACTATTACTATTGTGCTTCAGGGATGGTATGGTTAAAACATTCAGACACTTGGATTGTCCATAAATATGTTGAATTTACTCCCCATGGAATATCTGACCCCTGGGGATGCAGCAGCATCTTCAAAGATCTCCAGCCTTTTGTGAGAACTTTGCAGAAGCACAGGGATTCTGGCAAGCCCCTGAGCTCCTGGGAGCCCTGCTAACAGCACAGGCATCAGAAGTTTGATCTGCACGCTCTCTCCTGAGGAATTTTTCACTCCCAAAGTCTATTGACAGGAATTGTATCTTCCTCATAAAACACTTTGGCAAATCAAGGCTATGTTATTCCTAGACATGGCAGAGGGAAGAAGCTGGCATATTAGATGAGTTCGCTTACTGTTTCTTCAATATTTGTTTATGTAGCCAAACTAGGATTACTGGAAGTTTATCAATTGGATGAAAACACAAGTTACATAAAATGTGGAGGTGAGCCCTGCTTTGAGTGGAAAGTTGGACCAGATGACCTACTGAACTCCCTCTCAATCTAAATTCTCAATGATTCTATGATATTAAGTGTTAATACACTGCAGTTTGTTTTAAACACATGGATATTCACCAGTCATATTCAGCAGGGATGACTGCAAAGTCTCACAGCAGGTCCAACAACAGACTCAGTTATCCCTGTGTTTCTCTATTTTGGTCACAGTCTTTGGTCAACTTACCTAGAAAAGTTTAATGGACTAAATTTCAGATTCTGAATCCCTCTCTTAAATTGGAAGCTAAAGCTTTCTGCCCTTATGTGACTTAGTCATGTTCTTTCGGGTATGGTACATATATGATAATGTTTGCATACACCCTGCACTATGAATTGAATATTCTGTCTAATCTGCTTCCCCTATTTCAAATTAAATGCATGGTCCAATTATAGAGTAATTCTGTATCCTTAACACACAGCTTAACTCTAGCCTGTCTGTTCTCCAGTTGAATTGCTCATCACCTATCCCCACACGTAAGGTAGCCATGAGATGCCCTGCATTTAGAGCTGCAGATGTAATCGTTATCTCTTCTATAACACTCCAAGATTTCACATAGTTGCTATTTTGCTTCAAGATGAAACTAACGGATTTTTGTGGCAAAACCAAAAGACTCAGAACTCCACTTTAGAATCACCAGTGTGCTTCTGTAGACAGCAGCTTCTTAATTTAGTCTCCCCGAATCTCAGTTTCCCACTGATTTTCCTACGTGACTAAATAGCTGCTGGTAATTCTACGGTATGTTTTCCTTTCTCCATTTCTCTTGCACCCCATGGTTTCACTAGATATCCCAGCATGGAAATGAGGAATCCTTTCTCATGAAAGTTGAATTGAAATGGGTAAATTACACAAATGAACATTTTTAAGGGAAAGCAGATTTTCTGGAAAATTTCTTGCCAGTTCTACCTATACCTGCTATGTCTGTCCTACAATGTCAGGAGATAATACTGCCACTCAAATGGTAACATGAAAGGTTTCACCCTCTTTTCTTGTAATCCTTAGGGAGTCTGCTCCAAGAGCTCTGCATTGTATCGTACACAGGGTTGTACTCCTATAAGATGTCAACTCCTTCAAAAAATGGAGAAAAGAGCAAGCCATGATCACTAGTTGCACGTATTCAGGGTGACTTTTACCCCAGGTACAGCAGTTTCCATCCCCATCAGAACTTTATTGCTCTTGATAAAATCTTACTGAGTCCCATTTCCCTCCTGCATCTGTTCTCATTCCCTCAGCCTGGAGGACCTCAGACCTTGCAAATGGTTAAAGCAATTCCCTGACTAATGGAATAATCAATAGTTATTGCCTCTTTTTTTTCCTTCACCCTGGAGGAACTGAGTTGCTGCTATTAAAACTTCTGCCATCTTTTATACCTTTCAGTAAGCACCATAAAATGGCAAATATGCAAACTTGGAGGCAGTTACTGGAGAATCTTAAACACCCATCAAGATCTGAACATTGAGGTCTATATATAGGAATCTTATAGACCATAGGCAATTTTTCTTTTTCCTTGCCTTTAAACTAATGTAGAGTTACTGTTCTTAATAGATTTTGTCTTTAACTACATTCATATAGACAGATAAGCAGGCCTAAAACTATGGTGATTCAAGACTTAAAACAAAGGATTAATTCCAAGCCTCATATTTTTACAGAAACACAACACCTCTTGTTATACAGCATCGAGGCTTAATAGGACATACTTGCTACTCCTTATAATATTTAGCTTTTTATTAACATAAAATGAAAATAGGAATCCAGTTACTATTTTGTTACCACGGTAACGTATGAAAAAATAATCTTTGAATTCCATAATGAAAGAACATGATCTTGCAGGATCAAAACCAGCAAAGGATATTTGGACTATGCATATTTATGACAAATACAATCTATTGTTGCTGTTGAACAGAAGACACAAAAGGAGTAGCTTGCAAGTAACCACGTCCAGTCCATGCAAGCGAGTATTGTCACAGAATGTGTACGTACCTTAGAAATTAAGGAACTTGACCTACAAAATATGGACTGATACTGACTTTCTTTGATTTCATGACCACTGCTTGCATTGTTCATCGATTTGCTCTCAAAAACAATATTAGGGTCATTCATTGAGCAACTACTTTATCTGGATTTATTACTTCAAGATGAGTAGCTGTTACAGTTTAGAGATATTTAAGCTATGTGGCAGATTTTTTTTTTAAAAAAAAAAAGATCCTTTGCCTTTGCAGCTTGTTTCTTCTTCGGTGCTACAGGGGAAACATGGTGATTCACCATACTTGAGTGCAGGCTTTCCATGCTCAATGTTATGCTATATGATGGTGCTATGTTTCTGGAGAGAAATAAGGTGCCATCTACATGAATAGCCTTTGAAAGGCATTTTTCTTTTTACTGTGTATGAGGCACCTGAGGGTATAAATTTAGACACTTAAGAAATCTTCACAGTGAATAAGGAAAGGAGTGTGTTAATTCAACAGCAACAATCTATTTTTGAAATACTGCTTATATGAGCTTGGGGAACAATAAATAACATTTAACATGGAAGTTTTATGTTGACTGCTAGTGCAGATTGGAAAAATGATCAGTTCATGTACTGTTCAGTCCAGATCGCCATTATTAGTGTAAAACTATGGAATTATTAACTCTGGAAGAACTCCGGGGTTGGAAAGCTCCACACCAGTTAGTCCAGGTAGGAGAACAACTAGGAATTTATATGTCTTTTTTTTTAATCGCAGCATCCAAGTACATAATTATAACATATTAGTGCTTATTTGGGAACAAGGTACTCAGTTTGACTTTGAAAATATTTCCAGTTATTAATGTCTTTTTTTTTAATCGCAGCATCCAAGTACATAATTATAACATATTAGTGCTTATTTGGGAACAATAACAATTTGCTTCAGTTATTAGAAGCACTGACTCTTCATAGTCTCTGTCCAGCTTTGCTACTTTCAAAAGCAGGAAAGGTGGTCTCTCAATATTTCTTTTATTGCTAACTGCATGTAATTATGCATGATTGGAAAAGAGGCAAATTTATTTATGTGTCAGCATAGGAATATGAATGTTAGTTAAAAATCCCAGAACTATGAGAGGAAAGACTCAGAAAGATGTGCTCAGTACCATAGACACATTTTCAAGAACACTTCATCCTTCCACAGTAAATAATCTGTATTTTACAGTCTTTGGCAGCATTACGAGGATAATATCACACGAGCAGTGTTCCTGTACAGTCTATATGATGGCCAGGAAAGCGGAAGTAAAGCCCTTAGTCCCTGCACGGTCCAGTATCTACTCACAGACTTTGTGCACAGGTTTCAGTGCTCCAAGCTTATAGGCATATTATAAATATTTATATTATTACATTTTTAATTGCAAGTTAAGGGCAAACATGGCACACTTCTTCACTACCCAAACACCTTCACTGTTATTTAGCTGATTTGCATTTGGATTCACAGATTGGTTCCTACTGCATGAGGGAAATACAAAAGCAAAGGTGTGTCTTTGCCACAAGGATTTACAGTGTAAATGAAAGGCACAGTAATAACCTAGCCCTTTTTGCATAATGAACTACTCCTAGATTCATTTTCCAAATGTATGGAAGCAAATAGGGCCTTATTGTGCTTATTTGTTCCAAATATAACAAAACATAAAGAGAAAAAGATCTTTAACATATAAAGCCCTTTTATTAGACATTCTACTGAAAATTTGATCTGTAATTCTGCTCTATACAACAGCTTGTTGTGGAAAGCAGTACGCCAGGCTGTCATACATTACAGTAGCTGGAGGGATCCCTCCTGCAGAAACAGACTGCTAATCTTTAATAAACTTCAGCTGAGCCCTTGGTATGACCTTGTATACATTTTGCCTTGGAAAAATTCAACAATGTTTAATTAGTTCTTTTGTTTGCCAAATTACTCTGGGATACTATTACTGTGAGGAACTAAAATGTATGGGAAATTATACCTGGCTTGTCAAATTCCTAACTGCATTAAGCAGAGAAACAGCACAAACATCTTGATCTACTGAATTCCCAGCTGAAGAGAATAATAAATATAATTTTGAAGTAAAATGATTTTAGATGTAGCAGGAAGCTTTGTCTTTATGATACTTCTCATAACAACAACATAAAACACAACGGCATAAGCCCCTTCTTGCCAAGGGTCATGAAGAGGAAAAGCTTTTCCCCCTTTCTAAGTATGTAATACCAGCATTTTCTCTGATGCATCCCTATAAAAATAATTGCAGAAGCAAGGAATTAATTCCAGATTCCTGAAAATATTTTTCATGGGTAATAGTTTCAAACTGCATCAATAAGTAGGTTGTTGGCAAATGTGATCCTGAAGATCTCCAGGTTAATTGATTCAAACATCACCAGCAAAGGTGCTAAATGCTCTACAGTGAGGCAAAGCCAGGCATTTAGCAGTTGCTGAGTTGTAAGACTGCAGCATTATTTGCAATGTTACCTGTACACAGAGAGAAAAATCAGACACTATTTGGAAGAAACAGTGAGTTTTTACTCTCTCGAGGATTTTCTGACCAAGTTTTAGTAGAAAGGAAAAAGCACTTAGCCATACTTCATCACAGAACTAATAGTTTCATTTCTGGGTGTTTAATTCATGTGAATTAAAAGGAAGTTTTCCAATCCCTGTGCATCATCAATATCCACTGATATTAGCAGAAATAGTAGATTAACTACACGGCTCAATCCAGTGTCCACTGAAATTAGGTGGAGAATTTGGGTCATATCAAAAAAAACCCTTAAAAAAAAGAAAAAAGCCTGACCCATATTTTTAATAGTTTCTAGTATGCTTTGGGATTAATGACATTGTTTGTTACATTTTTATTTTTCCTGAAGAAGTAAAACATAAGATTGTGAAAAGCAATCTTAAGGGACTGTGTACTAGGTCGTAGTGCCCATGTTCTATAATACCACATAATTCTTAGGACAATATATTTTATATTTTGTAGTGTAAAACAGAGGCAGTGACTTCCTGGATTTGAGATTTACAATGCACATAGTAACAGTAACAGATAAGCATGTCCTCTATGGAAAGAATATGCATTCAGCCTGTGTTTCTTTAGATTTTCACTTTTTCTAAACTTGAGACATATGCATTAGGTAAGCCAGATAAGCTCCTGCCTGGTGGTTAGCAGGATTATTACACTCCAGATGCATATATCCTTTCAAATACTTTTTTTTAGATTCAATATGCATTTAGTAGCTTCTGATTAAACACAGCCTAGGTTCTCTATTTGTTCTTTTGGTTTCGTGCAATGTGAAAGACACTGTACAATGCGCATAAAACCAGTCCAAAGATAGTTTATGCATTTTAAAAATTAAGTCATATTGGAGCTGAACAGCAAAGTAAAATCGGGAGATGGGAATGACAGTAGTTCTAGCTGAGGACTGCTGGCAGGAAGGTTATTTAATTGTTTATTTATTTGGATAATTGTGAGAGGACTACTGGAACCAGCAAGACACCCAGAGGAGAAAGGCAGCACAAGAGCTGTAGGCTGAGACAGATACTTGAAGACTTTTCTTTAAAATAAACTGTGACATATCCAGAGCTACCCATTACACTATGCGAGGATTTGATCATTGCACTTTCATGCTGTTATCCTGTGACAGGCACTGATATACTGGGTGTTTCCTCTACAAAGGTACGTGACTCGTTGCCTCGTAAACGCGGCATGAATTGCGTCACTTTCCTGCTGTGGTTGAATTCCTCATTAAGTGTGCAGAATAGAATCATAGAATCATAGAATC
>NW_009235939.1:0-12065 GCF_000690835.1 Fulmarus glacialis | reverse complement strand
CCCCCCGACACTATCCTGCCTTGTGTTCTTACCAGGTTATGTTATATTATGTTACAAGGTTTTAAAAATATTTTCCCCTAAGTCTGAATTCCAGAAAAGTTCTATATAAAGCCATTCTGTCAGTCTGATTTGAAGAAATGGAAGTGTGGATTTGAGAATCCTGCACAGTCTGAGGACATTACATCCAGTATAGCCTTACTTCATTTTGCCTCATTATGACTCTCAATTCAGTTTGCAAAATTCTGTGAAGTAAAAACTTTGAAGAGTAGTGATAAAGGATGGCTGCCATGAATATGTTTTAAGATGGGGTTGAAAATAAGTCTCAGTGGTTGGGAACAATGTCAAATTACTTTAATCTTTTTGGAGAATTAGAAAAATATTACTAATCTAATAAGTAATGCGTAATGTACTAATGTTATCAGTCAGTTCAAGTAGTGGCGAAATAGTGTTTGTGTTTAGCACAGAGGTCTAATTTATTTTTACTTATGTTGTCTGCAACAGCTAAATTTCTTGGAATGAGTCTACTGCTATAGAAATATCCCTTGAGAACAGGGATTTTATTTCCCAGAATTGTTTCAACATAGCCTGTGATAGAAATAAGGCCTGATGTGTATCAGCTGTTCTGCAGAGTTTGCCTGGCCAGTGTTTACTGGTGGCCTCTAGCAGAGGAATGTCAGAGACAGCTGTCAAATGAGCTACAATTTCTGAATATTTTATTGAGTATGAAATCTAGAAGTTGCAATGTTTTTGCCAAAAATAATCTGTATTTTTCATATAATATTTGTATGCATAGGAAATCCTGATGTTATGCACCAGTATCTTTTTGTTTGTTTGTTTTTCCCCTCAACAGTTGATCAAGAAACTATTGCTTTTCATTCCAGGAGAGTAAAGCATACACTGGCCTTTCTAGCTGTAATATAAGTTTTCTACAAAGTACATCTTTATAACAGACTCTGTAATTTTCAGTAACCTATAACGTAAACAATGTTTTCTTCCAGCCTCCAGTAACAAAAAACCTAGTGACTAATTGCAAACCTGTGACTGACAGAATTCGTAAGGCATACAAGGACAAAAACAAATACAGGTATGTTGTTACAGTCCTGTGAAAAGCCATGCCAGGTTTTGTAAAGCAATAGGAAGAGGTGTAAATACATACGTGACCAAAGATTGTATGTGTATGTTAACAAATCTTGGCTCAACTTATTTTAACAGTGGAACTGAAGAAACATACTGATATCTATTTATGTATGTTTCATTGTGCAGAATGATGTGATTTTTTTCATAGTTTCTTATTTAGTAGACTAAATATTTCCATACTACTTGTGTCGCCTTGGGCCAGATCCTAATTTGTGTTGTACCAACAGTAAGCCAGAGTATCTTTAGATGGCTATATATATTGACTATATGTAGTGAGTGAGGGCAGTTAAAGTGGCATAAAAAGGAGGAAAGAGCCTGTCCTGTACCTAGAAGTTGTAAATCTGCTTCATCCTTTCTTCTACTGAAGCATAAAAAAAAGAAAAGAAAAAGCATTTTAGCCCTAACTACCTTGTAATTTTCCTGCAAGGAGGAGGAATGACAGGGAGGGAGGGAGGCGGACAAGAAAAGGGTTTCCATCCCCTTTGGAAAGAGCAGGACAAACCATGATCATGACTGTGGGTTTGTTTGAATGATTGTATTTGTGTAGATCTGCCTGAGATCAGGTTCTCTCAGATCTTTCTTCTCTGAAATCTGCAAGCCAACTGCATGCCAGTGAGGCTGTTTGCTGGCGTGGAGCTTACAGCTTTGTCTCCTGTTGTGGTGTTGGGCAGGGGAGAGTGACGCGGAGTCTCTGAAGCATACAGTTGCCCCAGGAGCGGCTACGAAGTCAAATAAAATGAATGAAAGAAGGTTGCAGATGCTGCTTAGGGCAGCCTTTGGACATTATTATACATTAATTCATAGTACCTCAAGTTGTGCTGTAAGCTTTATAAATAATTCTCTTCCCAGGAGAGTTTATGCGAAAACTGAAAAGCTAACAGAACAAATGAGATTGAAAAATGTGGGGGTGGAGGCAAGGATTTGCTGTGCTTAATGATGTAAATACATTAGTATAAGTCAGTTTAATATATAAGCTGCTCTTTTGTTCCGTTGAACTTCAGTATTGAATAACTGTATTATTAATTTTGTGAGCCTAATAAATGGTGTATGTTCTCAGGCAAGACTTCAAGGAGCAGGCAGGGTCTTTTCTTATATCAAGATAAGAAAGGTGAAAAATATGTGCGGGACCTCTAGTAAGACTGTTGAAAGACCATTTGACCCCCTTTTAAAGTCAAGATGTGCTTCAGAAATTATACACTTCTGCATTTCATATACTTGTTTTATCTGCAAGTTATTGATTAGGTGGGTGAGGAAGGTTTTATTTGTATTTAAGGCTGTAGTTTTATATACTCTTCTGTAATTTTATTTTAAGATTTTTCTGGGATTGGTGATTGGATAAGAAGAACATGTTTTCTCATGTCTGAAGTGTAATTATAAATTACCATTGTAAATTCTGTGTGTTTTAAAAAAAAAAAGCATAGTAAGTGTTATGTCTACTTTCAGATTAATTGTTACTCTTATGCCAAAAGGTATAGTTTACATAATTTGTATTGGAATTCAGTTCTTCGGTTTATGGGTGGCTACTAATAAATCTACAGGAAAGTAGTTCTGTACAAGAACGTTAGCTGAAAAATGTAAATATACTGATGGAAATCAAATTATAAATTCTAATGAAGGTTGGGCAGTCAGATTAGAAATAAGTTTTTAAATAAAATATTGAATTAATATTTATTGAACCTGACTTTAGGTTGTTCTATTAATGTATAAATATATTTTTTTAATAATAAGGTTTGAAATCATGGGAGAAGAGGAAATTGCCTTCAAAATGATTCGCACAAATGTTTCTCATGTAGTTGGTCAGCTGGATGACATACGAAAAAATCCCAGGTATCCTGTTTCTTGATTTGTATGAAGCTTTGAGGTGGTTTTAATTTTATGCTTCAACTGTTTAAACTGTTTGTGTGTTCAAAAAAAAAAAAAAATTATTGCAATGTATTTCTATATTGTGTGTTACAGGGCAAGACCAATTTTAACCAAAAGTACTTCTAATTTTTTCTATTTAATTGAAGCTAAGTGGCAGCTCTCTCTCTTATGCTAGGGGTTACCTCATTAATTTCTGTTACATTTTTATATCTCTAAAAAACTTATAGATAAACTTCAACTATTTTTGAGGCTTTCATTTATGCCATTCTAGAGGGCATACAGTTTATATTGCAGGTAGATTTATTTTAAAGGAAGAACATTTTGATCTGCTTTAGCAATTTTAAAGTAAAGCTTAGGTGGGGATTATTTTGTTACAAAATCAGTTTTGCATACCCATTATGCTTTCATGCTCTGCTACAACATGGCAAGAGGTATTAATTCTTTTTTTTTTTTTTTAAAAAAATATTTGGTGAGAAACCATCCAGAGCCAGAAGGTAGTCCTCTCTTTCTCCACTCTGCAGTGGTGAAAGGTTTAAATACCCAAATCTGAGAATAGGTTCTGTAGTGTTGAATTAGGCTCCTGACATGACTGTGAGATAAATGGGGAAAATAAATGTCCTGGGATACATTCACAGCAACCACCTTGCAAAGCCAAGGATGCTGTATTTGAGACTCAAGTCTGAATCTGCTTCGCAGAAGCATTTAACTGTAGTCCTGAGCCCATTGCATAAGATTGGGGTTCAACAAGGTGAGATAATTTAATAGCTAGCTGTCTTAAAAGTGAGACAGTGCCTCCACTCGTCTCCTCTCCTTCCTTCCTCTCGGTTGCACACTTCTATCTTGCATCTTGCTTCTGTCTTCAGAAAACTAGAGTTCTCTGCCAGTTTAATGAGTTTGGCCTCCAAGGAGGGGTCTGATAAGTGTCAAAAAACAGAGCAAGGAGGAAGGTAGGCCCAGGTACCTTTGGCCAGGGAAAAAGTGAGACAGTGCCTCCACTCGTCTCCTCTCCTTCCTTCCTCTCGGTTGCACACTTCTATCTTGCATCTTGCTTCTGTCTTCAGAAAACTAGAGTTCTCTGCCAGTTTAATGAGTTTGGCCTCCAAGGAGGGGTCTGATAAGTGTCAAAAAACAGAGGAAGGTAGGCCCAGGTACCTTCGGCCAGGGAAAGTCAAACCTCCTCTTGCAGGTAATCTCAGTTGCCTGTAAAGCTACACCATTATTTGCATTTGTAGATAAAGAGCAGGTTTTCACTTGCCTCTTACATTGTAATACTTGCTAGGCCATTCATTCAGAAAGGGGAATGCTAGTCTTGAGACATTTTGTAGCTGAAGGTGGTTTGTATCTATTGCTCTTCCTTAGAAGAGTGCCTTCTGGCCATGTAACTCCTGCATTCCGGTTCCCACAACGACCCGGTTCAAAAGTGGGCAGTGCCCTAACTCATCCTGCCACTTCCTCTTCTTCCTCCATTTCTTTTTATCTGCTGCCTAGGACTTTTTCTTGAAATGTAGGTGTGATTTCAAGCCTTCTGTTAGGCCCAAGGAGGGCACGTAACATGAGTTTCTCACCTTCACTGCTCAAGTTCATGCTTACAATCACTGGCTTCTTATTTTGAAGGATGGTTGCTGATGTCAGACTTGATCCTGACACTGTGTGGTTGTGGTACGAGTATTCCCAATGGATTGAGGCCTTCTTGCAACTTAAAATGGAGCTGCCTATTCTGTGGAGTGATAGCATCCTTAGATGAGGATGTGTTTGAGTAAGGGTGTCTAGTCTGTTGTCATAGGAACCTCAGCAGGCGAGATGAGGCAGGCGAGCTGATCTGTCTTGAATCTTCTCTAATTTTTGTATGATGCACTGGCATGCTACTACGGACTCAGCCTGAGGCTCCATATATGCATACCCTTTTGTTTTTTTTTTTTTCTCTGAAGGAACAATAGTGTATTGTAGTCCCAGATTGTTGGCTGGTTTGTGAAGTGAGGTTGAGTCAATTGCTTGGGCTGTATTCCTGCAAAGTATAGTGCAGTACTGTGGCCATATCTTGTTAGTAAAGGAGAGCTGGCATGGCTATGTGGGCATGCCATTTCCTTCTCTTCGCCATGCTTTCCCTGCATATAAAACAACATAATAGTTATACACAGTTCTTGGGACAAAATAAAAGTATTGTTCACTTACTGATCTGCCTAAAACGTTTGTTTTGCATCCTTAAGGAAAAGTGAGCCTTAATCATCTAGGCATTAATTCTGGAATATCCAAAGAAATGTCAGATTTGCTTTCTTCTGGATGGACTAAAACAGTCTTTCCATTTGAAACAGATTAATATCCTCATCGCTCCCACTTACTGTGCTTTGGTTTGCTCTATGTAGCAGCCTCTCAGTCTGTAAACTGCATCTCTTTCAGATGAAGCTGAACAGGGATATACGCTCCAGGAGTGCAGCTACTGCATTCGCAGGGCTAATGAGCTGCCAGTCCAAGAGACAAGGTCAGGGATAGTCCAGAGTGAACTCCCCAAATGCTTATAGTGTAGACATATGATTGCCATAACCAGCTGCTTTGCGTAGTATTACTTGATAGTGTATACATAGCCTGCTCATCTTTGAAGAGGAGAGGCATATTTTGCTCTTCTCAGATGTAGCAATTTGAATGACTGTTTGTCCTCTGCACGTAATTATCTAGAGCAAGGTTACCAGTTATGCCAGATTCAGTACAGGCTGAGGAAAAGCGGTAATGCCCTGTGTAGGCCGATTCACGTGCTCTAGATTTCTGCTTATTTCCAGCTTCATGTAGGAAGTCTGAACTTTGCTCTTTGAAAGAGCACACCATACTGTAGAGAATACAGCTGACCAGAACTACTTATTTACAAAGGTTAGCAATTACAAGGCATATGTCACCAGATATGATTTCTCCCTCTGGGGAAAATGTAAGGGTCTTGTATCTCACAATATAAATAAAGCACATAACCTTGCCCATATGTGGGAAAGGGAATTTTTGTTGTCAAGCACCAGGTCAGAGTGGCCAAGGATACATAACGGTCTAGCACACTAGTTGCTGCTTTAGTTTCAGTAATTTGCAGTAACTTAGAGTTGTGTGTTTCTTATATGAGAAATAACTCTCTGCAAGAGGTATTATTGGGAGCATGCTTATTTGGTCAGAGTGATTTCCATATGAATTCTCTCCAGGTTGTTGTTTTTGTGTTTTGGTTGATTATACAAGTTCATCTTTGGGTCTGTGATTCAAGTCATGTCCTGCCCAGTTTATATAGTGTTTTCAGTAACTCAAAGCCTGGGGACCAAGCTTTGCCTTCTCTTGTACAAGCTTCTATAGTTTTTATGTTGACTTTCTCTGAAGAGTGCAGCATACACAGTAAAATATTAATAATTTAGTATGTTTACCTCCTACAGTGGAGCTCATTTTGTTATTTAAGATACTTTACTCCTGAAAATATATTTAAAACTATAAAAACCCTTACCTAAGTCATAATGCTGGCCTTCTAAACTGCTGTCTGTATCCAGTGGTGGGCTCTGGGATGATGCATACTAGTGCCCATTAGATGGCAGCGTTATATAAATAGAAGAGAGAGAAATGTGGCTTGTCATTTGATTCCTCAGAGGTTTTGACTCGCTGTCAACCTTGGTGCTCTCAGAATTTAAAATCAAATTAATCTAAAATAATGCAACAATAAGGAAACTGATTACCAGTATCAAATACATCAATTTGGTTTTAAAAGTATACTGTATCAATTTTGTTTAAAAGGATTCTGTTTGTGTTCTTGGTTTGCCAATAACTTTGCCCTATTGTTAAAGGAAATTTTCTAACAAAGACTTCTTGTTTTCTAGAAAATTTGTTTGTCTAAATGACAATATTGATCATAATCATAAGGATGCTCAGACAGTTAAAGCAGTGCTTAGGGATTTTTATGAATCAATGTTTCCCATACCTTCCCAATTTGAACTGCCAAGAGAATATCGGAATCGTTTCCTTCACATGCATGAACTGCAAGAATGGTATGTTACACAGATTCTCTTCAAGTTATTGTAGTGCAATAGCATATAATTAATAGAACGTATTGGTACAAGCCATTTTTTCCCCCCAGTATTGTCATGAAGGAGTTAACAGTAAAGATAATGTGAAAAGATTTGAATGGACTAAAATTTGAGGTTTGCAGGATTTGGGTTTTTCTGTTGCTCTTAAAGTCATTAAGAGCATTGATTGGCCCTAACCTACTCCAAAGACAGAAGTTTAAAAAAAAAAATCAGGACTTCTGACTTTCTTTAAATGTAAAAAAACCCCCATTGTTTGGAATGCCTGTTGCAGAGGGGCAATATAAACTGTTAACTTTCTTACTGAGTGATTTAATTTTTTTTAATCTGTCAGACAGAAATAATTAGCTGGATGATCATCCGAAAAGATACATGTGTGTCTCATTTTTACATAATGTGTGAAATTTTCATGGGTATTTACCTCTTGCCATTTTATAAATAATATTATAACTTCAGAAATTGGGGAAGTTGGTTTCAGAATACAAGCAAAAGTTTGGCAAGTGTAGTGATAAAAATGAGACATGAAGAGTGGTGTAGTAATTTTGTTTCTGATCAGCAAATTATGAGAGATAGCTGTAAGTAAGGAAAGAGGAAATATTAGAGGAACTGTAGAAAGAATCAGAAGGATTGTAGGTAAGAAGAATAGGCGTGGATTGTAGTGCTACAAGCCCTGCTGTAACAGGGGTGGGGGAATGTGGGGAGTGAACCCATTTCAGCAGTTAGCTGTAGAAATTTGGGCTGGAAGAGTAGACATATTGTTGGCTCCCTTTTTGAGGACATCCACCAAGGCTTTGTTAGCTTCACAAGAACACTTTGTTTTGACTTGTTTGTAGCCAAAACAGATTTCTACCAGGGTGGGTTAAAGCGTGCTGAAGTGCTGGTGGAAATCCATGTTTATCAAAATGTTTTACAAAATCATAGGACAGCCCAGGTTGGAAGGGACCTCGAAAGATCATCTGGTCCAACATTTCGTGGGAAAGGGAGCCTAGATGAGATCATCTAGCACCCTGTCCAGTCACCTCTTGAAAACCTCCAGTGGTGGGGACTCCACCACGTCCCGGGGGAAGTTGTTCCAGTTATTCTCACTGTAAAAAAAATTTTCTTATATCAAGAGGAAACCTCTCCCAGTCCAACTTGTACCTGTTGCCCCATGTCCTCTCCACGTGGGTCTTTGTGAAGAGAGAGCCTCCGTCCTCTTTCTAGCACCCTTTACGTACTGGAAAAAACTTTCTTTGCCTGTTTCATGGAAACTCTTTAAAGTTTATATATTTGCATTTATACTATATGAAGCTGTTTTTCTGTTTCCTTCTTTCTTTGTACAGGAGGGCATATAGAGACAAGCTCAAATTCTGGACCCATTGTGTTCTAGTAACACTTATTGTATTTACGGTCATCTCATTTTTTGCTGAACAGGTAAAATTAATATCTTCTTATCAATTCTATAACGTTTAATAGATTGCTGTATCTTCAGGATAACGTAAAATGGATTTCTTAAATAGGTTTTGACGAGTAGCTAGGATTTTTCCTTCATAAAGGAAGTAAAGATTATAGATGACTGATGATTAGATTGCTTCAATTTTTAAGTCATGTTGCGATTCCTTGAAAAGAGAGTCTTATGGGGGGAAGGAGAATGGTGTTTCCTTTTCAGGCACTTTGTGGCTGTCAAGTCCATAAGTGTGCTAAATTTGGATATTCAAAATCAGTAATTGTTTTTGAAAGTCTTGGTCTATTAACACACATTCCTAAAAGTGCAAAGTAAGTTAACAGGAAGAAGATTTAAGTAATAGCAAACTCTAGCCGTGAAGAGAATCTCGAGGTATTTAGGGGCCCTATCTAAATCTCATCCCTAAGTAATTGCAAAGACTCCTATTGAATTCAGAAGGTTTTGAATTTGACTCGAAGGAAAAAACCCTCTGCTTCTGCAAGCATAAAATGGCTTTCTTGAACATGATTAATCCTGCTAAACTTAGAGGGAGTCAATGGAACAAATCATATGGGTAATTCTTTGCAGGTTGGGGCCTTAAGTAACCCTTTCCGTGGTCTGATGAAGAGGGTGTAATTCTTGAAAGGTTGGCTTTTGATTATTATTTTTTTCCCACCTGTAACTTTTGCATGAATCTTTCCCTTGATTTTCAGCCTTTTGTATATGTTAGAAAACTCGCCCTCCATTAGTAACTTTTTGGTTTTGGAAGGGAGTACTCAACTCAGTAGTACAGCTAGGTATATGAATACTGTTTTAAGATGCCAGCTTTGTGGTGGTGTTTTCGAAACGGAATGTAGCCTGATGTTATAATAATTTAAATACACAAATTAAGTTTAAAATAATCAGAATATAGGCATACTGTATTTTTCACTTTCTGCTTGTATTCTGGTTATTGAGAAGTCCAGTGGAAAAGTGCAAGCCTAACAGATGAATTTGAGTAAATAACTTTCTTCCTGTGCAGTGGGAAAAAAAAAAAGGACAGTATTGACTTAATTACCATGGATGGTACAGATTTTATAGTTTCTAGGATGAAAGCCTGACCAGCTGTGCACCTCTAGCCCAGCACAGATCTAAATAATTGTATTTTTTTTCTCTCCTCAGCTAATTGCACTTAAACGAAAGATTTTTCCAAGGAGAAGGATCCAAAAGGAAGTTGGTCATGAACGAATCAAAGTGTAGAAGGGCTTTATTGTGGAGATCAGTCTACCTCAAGATGTGATAAGCATTTAAAATCTCTGTCTCATAAGTGTCTTTTATGTTTGACATTCAACTACGTTGATATGAAGAAAAAAAATCATGCATCTACAGTTAGAATCTCCACAGTACTCTTCATGATATACAAGCTGCTGGAGCTGTGACAATGCAAAACAACAAAAAAAATAATTGCAGGAAACCTGTACATAGGCAGTTTTCAACAGATCTTACTTTACAACTGCTAGTTCATGGCCATGTTATCCTTTTTTATAAAAAGGGTTACCTAAAGAAATGTAGCTGCATTTATTGCAGTGGATGTTGCCAACTTGGAAGGCAAAGTTGTTTGGGATCAACTTAACAGGTCCTTGATCTTGCATTCCAAAACATTTTGCAGATTTCTGTCGTCGCTGCTTTTTTTAGCGTTATGGGAAAATTGAGAATTATGTAACTTGTCATTTAGATTTAGTATACATTTCTTGATGTTGACATTCTTTAAAGCACAGTGACAATTCTTGCCCTATTTGTAGTATTTAACTGGGATTTGGAAGAAATGTACACTAATAAAAAATACACAGTAAAAGAACAACTAATGGTTATTTGAAAGATACTTTATATCTATCTGGTGTATTATATTCCAAAGAATACAATGGTGTTATTTCTTGACTTGATTACAAAGAGAGGGTTGTAATTCGATGAAAATGATCAAGGTATAGTATTTTACAAGCGTTGTAAGTATAAAAGCAAAAGTGCCTCTCCATATGAATGGGTAACAAACTGTTTTAATGTAGCAATGTATGGGAGAAGTGTTTCACTTCAGAAAACAATATTTGTACTGACATGAAGCTTTGGTGTTTTTAAATTTAACAGGGTTTGGCCCTGTATTTTGTTGAGTCATCAGAATAGTACGGTTTTATGTGGGAAAGGATACTGAATCTTTTCAAGCAAAAATTTTTGGTGGTGCATCTTCAGTTAATTGTACTAGCAGTATTCAGAAAAGCATTAATTTTTGTAATCAGATGATGTACAAAATGTATGTGCATATGTATTGTAAGATACTTGGTTTGCTTTGAAATTAACTAAAATGTGATAAAAGTTTTGTCTGTTCTTCCTGTTTTAAAGTAAACCAAAACTCACCCATTTTGATAAATTAGCCATTAGTGTGTATGAATCCTTATGTTAAAAGTTCTTGGTTTTCCCTTAAAAAACTTCCAACAGTAATAACTTAATATTAATTTGAAGCATGAATGGATTCTCAAAGTAGAATCAAACTTTTGAGCATTGTAAAAATACAAGCACTTTTAATTTATTAAGGTTATATTTCATGCTAGCAATATATATTATGCTGAAATGTAGAATATAATAAGCTGAAATCTACAGTACTTCAGACTAGCAGAAAATGAGACATTTCAAGAAATACAAGAAAGCTTTGATAGGTTCTTGCACTTCAAACTATTATTAGATTCAAGTTTGACTAGAATCTGGGTGGTGTTTTTTTTTTTTAACTAACATTTGGCATTCTAATCAAAATAGTTGGAAAACTTGATTGAAATTTTAAGGCAGTTTTTCTGCTGAAGTTATGTATAAATAGTTTGCATAGGTAGCTCAGATGTCACTGCAATTCATTTTTGTTTAAGCAGTTTTGAAGGTAAGTTCATGGCATTTTGTTTAACTTCAGCAACAATAGCCAAAAGATGTAGCATAAACTTACTGAGAAGCATCCATTGAAAATTACTGCTAAAATTTGGAAAAAAAAAACAAGCAAGGGAAGCAAGATAATATGCAAACAGTATTGTGATGGCAACTAAGCCCCCCCCCAGCCACTCACTCGTTCCTGCCAGCGGGATGAGGGAGGGAATTGGAAAAGTAGAAGCGCTGCAATACAGGTGTTACCAGCACAGTTTTGGTCACCAGTGGAAAATGCAACGCCACAGGGGCTGCTGTGAGGAAAGTTAATGCCGCCCCAGCCAGACTCAGTAAAAACTTAAACTCAGTTAAGGAAATACTAAGTAAAATTTCTCAAATGGTTGAGGTTAATGAGAACATTGAAAACTGAAATAGTGCTAAGATTTTTTTTTTAAATTTAGATTTTGTATTTGGTCTTCATAAATAAAAAGCGAAATACCTGAGGACAGAAAATCCAGTGAGAACAGTAGAAAAATTTGAAATGTAAAACGCAGTTTGTAAAATTAATCTGACTGGAGATATATTGCCTGTTTGCATTGACTTTTGGGAAAAATCCTCCCTCGGCATCTTACCCTAGCCTACATACACCGTAACAACCACTTTTGCAGACTTTTTGTTGTCTGAACGAGAAATTAAAGCCATTGCTATTAAAAAAAAAAAAAAAAGGG
>NW_009235938.1:18278-19743 GCF_000690835.1 Fulmarus glacialis | reverse complement strand
GCTTGGCACAGGCTGCGGGTGCGGGTTATGGACGGGGAAAGATGAGCCCCGCTTAAATCAAAACTAGGAGCAGGTGTTGGAGATGGCCAGGAGAAGGATGCTTGCTCCGGCAGCCACCCTGGTCCTCCTGCATCAGGACCTCGGCTGCGGGCAGGACAAGCAGGCAGAAAGGCAGCCTGCCAGGCTCAGCTCACCATCGGTTCACTGCAGGGCATGAAGAATTGATCTGAACTGTCAGATAATTCTTATGCCTGTGCCTGAATATGAACCTGAGAAGCCATCACACATAAAACCCATCTCATTTTCCATTACCAGCACTTTCCTGACCACTGGGAAGGGCTCAGGAGAATTTGGGTCCCAGCCCAGGACTTGTCCATCAGCGGCTATCACCTCCGTGCTGCAGGACGACCACGGGCTCGTGTTCGGGGAGAGCGGTGCATTGCCATTCCTCCCCTCTGCAACCCATGCAGAAACATCCCTGGAGTTTAACCAGACATTTCTGATGCATTATATGAAAAAAGGGATTTTTATGACAAGAGTAATGGATGATGATGGGGTTTAATGTCGTTTCAAGCCTGTACACATGGTCTTTGCAGTGAAAAGAAAATGTGAGGTATACCAGAGGACTTCCCAAAGAGGATAAGATATGAAAGGAGAGGATAAACTGCGATGCCAAATATCCATATGGCAGCACAGTGTTTGTGTTGGAAGCAGAGCCGAGCCACAAAGTTCAAAGCTCCAAGCAGAGCTCCTCTGGAGTTCAAGGTCCCTCCAACTTGATGGGACAATTTTGTCCAATATAGCTGCAAACCATGACATGGCACTGGCACGTGCTCAGCAGGGCTGGCGATTGCCTTCCAGCTTGACCTGTGACCGAGCTATAAAGTTCCTATTTGAGCTGCTCCAGCGCTTTAGCTCATCATCTTTTCTAAGCCATTTCTACGCAGACGCGGCCGAAGTTAAAGGCGTTACGATGCGGACTGGGGCTGCCAGCCCGCGCGGGGCTGAATTCCTGGCTTTCCCTAAATCATGTCATCTGCCTGAGCATCCTTCACCAGCTTCCTAACATTTCCCATCCGTCTTGGCCATTGGAAACCCTTTGGATCTCCCTTTTGTTTACAATGAGTAATGGGCAGGAGTTAACAGAGGTTCCAGAGGAAAAGGTCAGTGTAGTTCAAGCAGCATTAGGAAGACACTCTCAGACCCGCTTTGATCTGCGGAGGATTTAAGCGGTCAATAAGGCAGCGCGGGGAGCAGCAGCGTCGCCCAGATGCCCCCTCGGCGGAGCCGCTCCAAGGGCCCCGGTCCCAGTCCCGGCCCCACCAGGCTGCAATTCCTACCAGTCCCTCGGGGTTTATGGCCGGGGAGGGCGTGAGTCACCCGGCCCCGTGGCTGGCGGTGCCATGCACGGCGTCCCGGGCGGCCGCCCACCGCTGCAGCCTCCCCGCGGGTTTGTAATTGCTGC
>NW_009235938.1:12542-18262 GCF_000690835.1 Fulmarus glacialis | reverse complement strand
GTTTGTAATTGCTGAGGCAGATTGTTTGCTTCTGCCACGTCCGTGGCAATCCAGTAAAAGTTTACAAAGGGCTAGAGCTCAATCGTGAGCTTGTGAAAACACCGGGCCGGGCTCCCCGGCTCTGCGGTTCAAAGTCTGAAGTGTGCCCCGTCAATTTACACGTTTATTTATTTTACAGCTGCGCTGTGGATGGGAGCCATTTCACAGAGATCGCCGTTCCAAGAAAACAGGGTGAAAGCCCCTGAGCCAGAGGGAGTGGGTAGGACTTTTGCTTTTTAACCTTCAAACGTGTTGGGCTTACGGAGCCTGCCCGAGTACGGCCAATTAATGTGACAGGGGCCGGATGATCTGCCCGGGGCAGGGCTGGATAGCTCCATCGCCAGGGATGCACACCGGGGCTGCGGGGCTCGTGTCTGCTGGCGGGGGTAACACTATGGGTCAGATGCCCAGCAGCTCAGCTGGGCCCAGATTTTAAGAGTTATTTCCATCTCCCCAAGATGGAAAGACCACAGTCCCAAGAAGGATCTTTTCTCTAACATCATACCAGCATAAACTCTGGGGTGAATTTAAAGACGCATTGGTCATCTGAAATAACACCCCTTACGGATGCTCATTTCGTATTTATAATGGCCTTTTTCTGGCTTATCCTAATCCACTTTCGAAGTAAAAACAGCTACATTTAAAAAAGGTGCTGTTATCATAACATAGCTGTTTCTGTACAACTTTTGCTTGAAAATTGCATGAGTTCACCCAGCAATAGCAGTCACGTTCACTGTGGACAGGAGACCTGGCCCCATCCATTGAAACTCCAATGCTTTAAGTAACGTTTCACCCCCCCAGTGCGTGCACCAGGATTGCAATGGAAAAACCTCTTATCACTCAGTGATTTCCTCTCCACCCCTCTACCTGTGTGCCCCTGCCCCACGCTCACCTTTCGTCTGCTCTCTGCCCACGCACAGCCCCTGTCCTCAGCCGCCGGTCCCTTTGCTCTCCTGACTTTCTCCTCTAGATCTGTCCCTCTTCCCAACCCACCATCTCTGATGAACATCTCTTCCCTTCCCAGCCTCCTTCCCTTCTCTCTCCCTCCCTGCTCAGCTGTTGCCTCTAACAGCAGGATGCATTTGGAAGACGGCTTTTACTGAACAAGCCGTATAAATGAAGTTGCTCAGTATCATACGTGTCTCCTGCTGGTTCCCCAGCAGGTTTCCAGATTAGGAGAGGGGGGGGAAGAAAAGAAATCAAAAGGAACCAGATGCTCAGGGGATTGATTATTCCTGCATGATCCTAGGGATAAATAAAGTGTTTGGAAAGTTCTTAAAACACATTGAGATGCTGGGATCTAACTTATAAAAAGCAGAGGTCAGGAATAGATACTGGTTCAGGCTTCCCAGCTGCCAGGAAACGATGTTAGGTTGGGTTTCCTCAGGGCCATAGCAGTGGAGAAGGTCCGAAGGGTGCCCACCACCCTTAGGCTGTGAGGTCTCCATGGGTGCCTCCAGGGGAATCATTTTTGGGATGGGTCCAGGAACAGACAGCAGCTCTTGCATTTTCTATAGGGTCCCATACGAAGGACAGCCGCAGTCTGCCCCGAGCCTGGCAGAAACAGCCTCTTTACATCCTCTCTTAATCTGCTCACACCCTCTCGATCTGGTTTAAATAAGTAGGTGGGTTTCTCCCAAGCCCCAAGCAGGGACGCACATGCTCCTGGGTGCGGGGGAAGCTTTGGAAATGGGGTCATGAAAGGATATGGCTGGGAGAAGCCGCTCCGCAGCCGAAATCCAGGGCTGCGCGCCCGCCTGGGGCTCACATGGGATGGCTCAGAGGGAGCGGAGTGGCCGCACTGCCGGCAGCTGCCCGGCACGGCTTCTCCTCCCTGCGGGGGCCTGGAGGGGAGCCAGGGGGTCCTGTGCAGCCCTGGGGCCAGTGGGCAAACCCCAGCGTCACCCCAAGGGGTGAGCCAGCGCAGGGGTGATGCTCTGAGCCGGCAGTGGGGACCAGACCGTGCACATCCCCAGCGGGGCTCCCCGGCCCCAGCTACCCCCCATCATCCCACCGCCACCACCAAGGGCTGAGGATCCCCGAGCAGGACCCGGCTGGGGGTGGCCGCGAATGCAAACCCAGGAGAGGCCGGCCTGCAGACCCCCAGCAACCCTGCGCACCCTGCCCCTGCGTGTGTACAGCGAGGGCGAAGGCAGTGGATGTAAAGGCAGGAGGAACAGAGATCCAAGGACATGGGGTTGCTGGAGGAGATAAGAACTGGAAAATGTCGTTAGCCAGAGAGGTTAGTATTTATCCGGACATAAGACAAAACTATAGGGAAAATACAGTAAAGCGACAAGGTAAATATTTCAAATGGTGTTTCCATTAACTGCAAATTCCCTTTACAGATTTTCCTTGGTTTTGCTCTTGGACTCGAAGTCGTTGTTGCCTTCGGTGACTTTTCAGCTCTTATCTCAATTCTAAATGTTAAACTCCTTGAGTCAACTGATTCCAATATTTTAGAGTGTTGTTTCAGTGATTTATCAGAGCAATACGAGACAAAATGAGGTATTTGTAAAAGTTTTTTTGAAGCACATAAAGGAAAAAAACCGTTTCTGAAAACATGAATGAGATTTTTTTTTTAAAAAAATACCTCTATGGTAAAGGAGATGAAATTAAAGAGTGTCATTTTTCTGAAGGAGTTTGACAATCAAAAGGTCTGAAATGAATAACCTTATGGCCCCAAAACAGTATTCCTGCAAATCTTTACATGCTATTAATAAGTGTTAGCATTTCCATTATATACACTGTTGTGCAAAATGCATTTCTGCCATCAGCACTTTCATTTATATGAACCTTTTTGTTGTGCTTTCAGTGCTGATATATTTTCAAGTTATTACTTGTTTATTTAAAATCACTTCTCTATGTTGCCTTTATGTTTCTTGACTGCATTAAAAATACATATTTAAATAGTCTATGCCTCTAAGAGGAACGATCTTAATGATAAAACATTCTGTATTCACTCGTCTCTCTCCTACTGACTTCTTCTGCAGGTTTTATAATCTCTTTATGCTTCCTCACCCTCTTTTGCAAAGGTTTTTTTCCCTGTCGTATTTATGCAGGGTATAAATACCACAAAGGAGATACTGATATTATTTGTTTACAGGGCGCTTAACACATTTACAGCTAGGGTCCAGAGGTTCTCCCATAGTACAACTAAGAGAAACGCAGGTTATTTTTAGTGCAAAATTCCCATATGGCTTTATAACAGAGAGATTTCTCGTGTGCAATATTTGCTTTTAATGATAACGATTCCAGCTCTGATGATAAAACCCTAAATCTTGCAACAAGTGTTGTTTCTTTTTTTCTTTCTTCACTACTCCTGCAGTTGTGTTATTGTGCAGTTGTCTCAGCTTTCATTTATTATAATTTTTTATGTGCCTTATGGCTGCCAAGAAGAGCTTGAAAGGGCAAACTCTGATGTTTCAGACATTCAAAGCTATTGAGAAGCAGGAGGTCCTGAGGCAGGGCTGACGTGGCCGAGCCATGCACGGGGCCCTGCTCCGTGATCACAGGGAGGCGTTGGTCTGCTACGAGATGGGGAGCTCCTGCCTCCAAACCAGGAGGAACTGGCCATTGGGGTCCAGCCTCCTGCCCTGCAGGCTGGGTCTCATCCACCCCCCAGCCGTACCCTCTGCAATGAAATGTCCGCTCTTACATGCAGAATTAGTGGGTTCTGCCAGAATGTTGTGAAACAGAGATTTTTTTTCTTAAAATACCCCTCAGAGCGGGGGTGAGTGCCTAGGGAAGGTTGCAAGATGCCCATAATACAAACACATGGATGAGGAAGGTGCACATATCAGGAGCAGCCAGCTACGGCTTCCCAAAGCATTGCACAGCAAACCCATTTGAACCCCCCAAGAGGCGTCCCCTGAGCCCAGGACGGCCCCGATGTGCTCCTGTCCCACTGTCCCCCCCCAGTGCCAGCGCAGGGACCCGCCGTGCCCCCGCCGTCTTTGCAGCGTGACCTGTCAAGAGCAGGGTCAGCCGCAGGTCAGCCCCAAAGAGAGAAAACAGCAATCGCCTCCCCGCTTATCAGTCCTTTCGGCGGGTGGAGAGACACCCGTGGGGTGGGCGCGGGGAAGGGGGCTGCAAGGACGGCCCGGGAGGGTCACCTCTGGGTTACCACCTAATCGCTGCTCTGATGGGGGAACAAGATTTCAAGGCAGATTAATCCCATTTGATGCCCACCTCCCGCATCGTTACGGCTTTGATATAAAGCCAATACACACTACGCAAACACCTGCCCTGATCAAAAAAGGGGTTTTTCCAGCCAGAATTATGCACATTTCCATGCCTGACCCAGGAGAGGGTGAAGCTTTGCTGATGCACCAGACTACCCTAAACAAGGCTCTGAATCCTGTTGATACTTATTCTCATGCACCTTGCAGCCTGCATCTATTTATATATTTAAGGCTTAAAAGAATGAAGCATTTAATCATGTGCTTAACACCAAGGCCACCAGTAGTTCCCCTGACATTGATGAAATTATTCCCGTGTGGAGCACCAAGCACGTCACAGCCTGCTGGGTTGGGACCCAGGCGGAGCCCTTCCCAGGCCCTGCTCAGAGGCATTTTGGGGCAAATGGGCACAATTTCAGGAGAAACAATCCCATCACGCAGCGCCCTCTGAGCAGCAAAATCTATCACAGCCAGGGAAATACAGAAAACTTGGTACCACCCAGAGCCGGGATGAAGCAGCTGCCTCAAAACAATAGCCAACGCTCAGCCTTTTGGGGGATTTCTCATTTTTCCTCGTTTCTGGTATAATTTTCACATCTCAGACATGCTTCTGTTAATTCTCCAAGCCGGTCGGCGAGCTGTCTCCACACCACTTGCCTCTGCAAGAGGGTATGCATTTCTAAACCTCCCCGGGTACGCGTGCCCCTCGTGCAGCGAGGGCTGCGACGTTGGCGCTCCGGCTCTCTCTGTTTTTCTTTAGCCCAGCTGATCCAATCTGGGAATAAAAACAGAGGGAAACAGATGGTCCATTGTACGCGCTGCTCCTGCCCACACCGGCTCCCGAGAACCCAGCGCTGGGGCCAGCTCCTGCCTCCGATTTTCCATGTTTCAGGTTAAATGCGTGTGCTAAGAGGAATTTGGGCAGGACAGCTTGTGTTCCTGAGGTGGGGGCACCTCAGTCACCCCCTGCATTGGGACAGTTTTCCTACTAGTCCTGAAGAAATTGGGTGGAGAAGAAGATCCCTGGGGCAAGAACGGGTGTCCTGGAGCCAGGAGACCCAGGTGTGCCCGCAGGTATACTTTTTGTCATCCCTATTAATTGCTGGGTGACATCTCGGATGCTACATCAGCAGGATAACTCTTAAGTACGATATGTTATGTGATATCAGCGGGTTATGTCTATCACAAAAAAGGGAGAGTTTTTACACCTGCAAAGAAAGGCACAAACATGAAGATGTTTCCAAACTGTGTGTTACCATCTTCCTTTTGCAATTTTTATTGTACTGTATAATAATTTATTGACACGACAGCAGCTTCAGTATCAATCTCTGTCTCCATTTAAACCAACTCCAGGGAAATTTCTGTTTCACTTCTGCATAGTGAGCAATAGCCGTATCCAGCACAACAAACACCAGACACATGCAGCTGGTAGCTCCTAACCCTGCTCCCATTTTCCAGGCTTTCTCCTTACCTTAGGAGACAAGAAAAAGCAGAAGGCTT
>NW_009235938.1:7280-12511 GCF_000690835.1 Fulmarus glacialis | reverse complement strand
TATTGAATTTCTGCTGAGCTTTTTCCCATTAACTTCAGTAAGAGCTTAATCCAGTGGTTTTCAGAAGCTGGGTGGCTGGTGGGGATTTTTGATGGAGGCAGGGGAGAGAAGACAGGGTGTTAACATGTATTTCTGATTAATTATAGTGTTCTCAAGAGTAAGTGAATAATAGTACTGGTCAGAGCCAGGCATCACACGGGTCTCAGCCCTGCAGGGTAAATGGTGTCTGAATTGTGAGTAATGTTGACCTGGCAGAGGCCAGATAAGATACGGATTTTTCACGTCCAGGACTGGACAGAATTCCACATATTGATAACTAAATGCACCAAAATATAGCCAGTGCTTAGCACGCAACTCTTCCTCGCTCTCAGAAATAGTATTCAGCCGGGCTAGATAGCAGAAGTGCCGAGGAGGGCAGGTAATTGCGTATGCGAACGATTAGCCAGGAGATTAAACGGCTTCAATAACTTCCAGCTTTGCTCCCTATCCGGAACAAAGAGCATCTTTTCCTGCTAATCTGGGTGAGAGCCGGAGGCCAAATCCTGCAGCCTTCGGGAGGGATTCCTGCAGCGACTCTGACAGCTACCAACCTGAATTATGCTCCAGTGCCACCAGATAAAATAACAACTAAACAAGTGTTGGTGCTAAACTAACCTAATGACAGAGATCTGGAGTGGATGGTGTTGTTCCTGCACCCAGGGTGTGTTTGGTGGCTGAATGCTTACCATGCATGCTAAGCCAGCACCTTTTATAAATGGCTCCTAAATTTACCGATAGCTCTCAAAGCCATCTCACTGTCCTACGTTAGAGCTGCCCAGAACAACCAAAAGTTCACATAATCATTTTTCGAAGCACAATAATCTGCCTAAAATCACCTGTGCTTGTTCTTCGGCATCTTGAAAACATGGAGATACCCCATTGCTCTGAAAATACGCAGGAGGAATGCAACAAAACGAATAGTTTGACTTTCCTGGTTTTATTCCGGTATATATTTCATATATATATATCTTTTTTTTTTTCATATATTTTTCTATTATTAACCTGTTCAGATGTTTCTCAATGGAAAACGTTCCAAATTTCCAGTTTATAAGCTGTTTTTGGAGGGGAGGTGACTTTTTGACACTGATTTGGAATGAAAAATGGTTTGAATACTTCAAGTTTCCTACAGAATATAAACTGCACTTTCCAGCCAGGTTTGGGAATGAGGGATAATTTTCCTTCTACTCCAGGTTTTCTCACCTATTCAAAGAAAACTGATAAATGCCATGACACACACTTGAGTCTTCTGCATTTTTGCCAGGCTAAATGATGGAGAAATTAGTTCATCCCTTCTGATGGCACTAGTGCAGATGCTGAGAAATGAGCCGTGTTTAACTACATCCTTATATTAGGAATCTGCTAAAATCGGGGCCAAATGCAAGCAAGCATTTCCCCAGGAACAACTCTTAGCACCCACAACGTGGTGGGAACCAGGTCCTACGCTGTCTCCGGCAGTTCTCCCTAGTGATGTGGTTCCTATTTACAGAAAGACGCACTCATGGGTGGGCAGACTTATACCAACCTTAAATATTTTAGCAAAGCACATTCACTTCCCTTCTTTCAAGATACCAAAGTGAGACGTTTCTTATAAAAAGATGATAAAAATACATAACCAAACAGAAACTTGGGACTAACCCCCTCTATTCAGCAGCACCCTGCACCCAGCTTTGCAGATCCCCCAGCGCTGCTCTGGCTTTCGAGATACATCAACGTAGAGTCCATCTGTCTGAAACCTGAGTGTTGTAGGAGCTTTCCTGTTACGTTAACAGCTTTTGCTGCTTGACATTGGATCAATGGGGTAGGTCGCATCTCTCTGTTTCTTTTTAGACTTCGCAAAGTCAGGAAGATTGCATCTATTTAGTATTAAATACTATCTCTTGCAAACATGACTTAGAAGCCTGTTTAAAAAACACATGGGCTTTCCAGTCCAGTACAGCAGCGATGCGCGGACCCACATCAAATGCCTCTTTTATGAATCATGAAATAGATGCCGTCTTGCTTATGAGTATGTGTAAACTGGGAGTTATGACTAAAACCAGCATTTGACCTCCTCGCATTCCCTGTTGGACGCATCCTGGCATGCCTCATTGAAGATGCCCGTGTTCTGTGCTTTGCCTTGTCACTGGGAGATATGGCATACAGATGGAATGATCATATTGGCCTCTAAAGGAAAATATTTAACCCAGAGATGTCAATGGAATATAGAAATGATGGTTAAAATCCCAGAAGCCTGCCTTGTTTTTGTCTTTTTCCTTTCATCTAGCACTTTGGGTCATGCCATCACTTATACGCTTCAGCCCAAACAGGCAATTGCTGAGTTAAGAACCTGGAGTTCAAAGTGAACCATAAACCTTAGTCTATAAGATAAATCATACAAATTACTTTACAGAAATAAATAGAACATTTGGGAGAGAGGTTATCTTCTTGCCTTCAGTTTACATCTCTAATGACTGTAAGTTCACAAATGCATTCTGTCAGGAATATAAACATTGCTTTTATTATACCAAAGACAGATATTTATTACCAACTTTTACAGTATGGCCAGCCAGCTTAGAGGAAAACGCTGGAATCTGGGCAAGAATGCAGAAAGTTTGTCATGATTATTATTAAATTTGTGGGCACCTTTTTAAACGCGATGAATGCTACTCAGAAAAACCTCACCGTTTGCGTTAAACTGCAGAAATTAGGTTTTTAAATTAGTGGATGGGGCTGAGCTTTGCTAAATTTTTCTTGTGCGAGTGGTGCTGACATGCAGAAATAGGTGTTTCCACACAAACACACCCAGGTGGGATTTTTCCAAAAGTTTGAACTCATCTTTCCCACAGATCTCAATGATTATATTATTGTAACCTTGTGCAGGGCTGTGTTTCGGGGCACAATCCTTACTCTCCTGCCCTCGCTGCAGAGGAGTTGCATTCGGATTAGGCTGTCACTCCAACTTTTTTTCTATGGCACAGTACAATAAGGAAAAAAAAAGTTATTAGATCAATAAAAAGGTTTTTACTGAAAGTGGGTGTTAGAGAGTTCAGGGAGATATGGAGCCAACCCAAAAGGGTGCTTGACCCCAGGTTCCCAGATGGAAACTGGTCCCAATTCCTTCCTTAAATAGAGCTGCCTCATCCTGCTCTGCCCAGGCCAGCACCCAGACCAGATTACAGTCCCCAACAAAATAAAACCTTCTTCTTTTTTTTTTTTCTTCCGGCAGAGCAGGGGATCAGCGTGTGTAGGATGCAGCTCGGGTACCTTGGCTGGGGCTCCCAGCTCGCAGGAGATGGGGATAAATAACATTTTCCTGGCAAGAGTCTGGGAGCACCGAGGTGCCGTGATGCCGTCTGAGCATTTGGCCCCTCATCCTCGCTCTGGTTTTAGGATAAGCCTGGCTGGGGGAGGTTGGGACATCAGGGACAGGAGGTCCTGCTCGTGCCTGAGGAAGTCATGACATCAAGTGTTTTCACTGCTTGATGGTCTCAGGGTGCTTCTGGGGAAACGAGAGACCAGATCTGGGTCCAAAAGGATAAGGGAAAAACCTCCCTGGGCCCCAGAGGCAGCTACACAGAGCAGGCGAGAGCTGTTTGGGCTCTGGTCCATCTCTTCTCACTTACCCCTCCAAAACAAGTCCCTCTGAGCCCAAGCTAAGGTTAATTAGCAAAGCAAATGTGGGCACATTTCCATTCTCGGTGCCTGGGCTGTTTTACATAAGCCCACGGGTATTTCTCAGCTTGGCCAAATCAGCACCTCTCAGGAGCCCTCTTCTCTCCCAGCAAAAGCGCCTGGTTTGGAGCAAGAGAAGAAAAAAGACTCACACCAAAAGCATTATGCGCTGCATATCGCTGGGCTACATGTGTTCTGCGATTGCAACAGTCATGAATAAGGTATGAGAAATTGGACATGATATTGCATTTCCTGCTCATGCATCTGTCGGATAAGCTTTTTGGAGCCCGCCGCTCCAGCCAGAGATTGTTTCTTTCCTACATCATGGTAGTCACGGTGTCTCTGGTCGGTTGGGCTACGTTATGTCTGGTCAGGGAAGGAAGGGAAAGAAAAGAAAAAAAGGGGCACATTGAAAACAAAAGCGTTTAAGCCTGGACACGTTTGTGAGCATGTGTGTGACACATTCATGGGCTGGTTTGTCAGAAGCAGGGATGTAAAATCTGTGCCCCCAGTCGCGCTGAGCAAATCAAAGGGTGGAAGAAAGAAGGAATTCCTCAGCTCTGGCTACGCCTGCAGATCTTGCCCAAATGTTGCTGGCGTGCCGCTTCCCCTCCCAGCAGTGAGGCTGGGAGGAGCTGCGGGGAAATCTGGGGTGCAGACCAGCTCCTGCTGCGGATTTCACATCTCCAGTGCCCCCCAAATCTGCACTGCGGGAACCGGGGGTCGGCACTGGGCGGTGGGAGGATGAGAGGGCTGCAAAGTAGGACCTCAATGCTGATGAGAGCGAATTCATCACTGCTCAGAGAGCTCCAGGCTTCTGCCCCAGTACAGCGGCCGGCCAGGGAGTGGGTGGCAGTGGAGGGGAGAGGAAGGACCGTCGGGGTTTGGGCACGGGTGAGTTTTGGGGCGAGTGAAGATGTGAGGGGGCAGCAGGAGGGAGCAGGGCTCCATCTCCGGCAGAGTGTCAGCGAGCAGAGGCAGCCTCGGTGTCCCCTGTGTCCCCAGTGCCACCACACCCAGATCTCCTGGCTCCATCGGGGCATGTTGGGGGGTGTCAGCCCCTCTCTAGCTCCCCTTGCACCTTCTTGTTCTGCATACAGGGGCTGCAATACAGATGGGAATCTCAGCTCTGTCATACAAACCCAGGGGACCGTTTAAAACCTTTCCCGACGGAGGGACGACTGCTCTCTCACAGCGATGCACCAGAGGGTGTTTTGATAAACTGATCGTATCCACAGCTCAAGTGGATGGGGGTTTCTGGAGAAAGTCCAGGGATTTTCTGCTCCATTTGACATCTCCCACACAGACTCCTCCCTTTCTTTCCAAACAGAAGTGTTATTTTCCTTCTCTTTCCTTACCTTTTTTTTCCAGAAGGAATCAAGATATGGGATAGGAAGGAACACAAACAAACAAACAAAAAGACAGGAGAAATTATTTTTGCATTGAATCATGCAGAAAAAGGCCCACTCCTTTCAAATGGAACTGAACAGCCAAGAAAATTCTGAGAAAAATGGGATTTAATGGGAAAAGTGCATGGAATA
>NW_009235938.1:238-7231 GCF_000690835.1 Fulmarus glacialis | reverse complement strand
TGCCTGTGACTTGTCCAGCAGCCCTGCTCCTGTGCCGCCTGCCCCGAGCACAGGGACCACGGGCATGGCCAGAGCCCAGTCCTCATCTCCATCCTCGAGATTGCCTTTTGTGAAGAACTAACCATGCTCTCACCATAAACAGTGCATTGATCTTATATTAATATAGGGATTTATTAATATTTCGATTTAAATGGTGTCTCTGGACTCTTCATTACTTGACTGCTCGGTTGGAAGCACCAATAAATATTTTGTGTTTTAGCAAAGAACTGAGAGCAGGAGCATGTTAACTGCGTCCCTGATGTAGTGTCTGTGGTTCAGTTATCCCTGTTCCTTGGGAGACCCCGACATATCCAGCTATTTTCCCCACAGTCCTCTCTGTTGCACTGGAGCCATCCTCTCAAGGGCTCTTCTCTCACTATGGACTTTCCAGAATGATAAATTAATTACGACTTGCATTAAAACCAGTGCATCTTAATATGAGGTCTGTCATAATCATAGACGAATGAGGTATCTGGATGAACACAGTGAAAACTTCTCTTCGTTGAAGCCATTTATAACACGCAAGTATGCCAGGATTAGACCAGTTGTAATAAACAGGCCAGGACAACGGTGATTAGGCATGAAATTGAACGATGGTAAATGTTTTAATACAATGGTTTATACAAGAAGTAGTATAAAAAAATATCTCACAAGCATGTTACCTGAATGATAAATGAAAACAGAGCCTCAAATAATAATAACAATGTAAAACAATTTGTGAAGCCTTTTCTAAGCAGCACCCTGGTTAGATTCCAAAGAAAATACATGCAAAAAATATTCAAAATCCCATGCGTTACACTGACTTTGGCCAGCTCCCAGCTCGTGGGTATAAAGCTTTCTCCCAAAGTTTTGCAAGTAAAACAAGTTCTTTGAATGAGGGCCTGATCCTGCCAGCTGCTGAGCATCCTCTGTTCTTACTGAGGTCACTGATGTCTATGGTTTGTGGGGTAGATCTAACGCATAGGTCAAAAAATATCACCCAATAACAAAATCCCTCATATCAAGCACACACAAAAATGAAACTTTCAGGATCCACCCCTTAGCAGTGTAATGCTTTTTTTTTTTTTTAATGAAAAATATCAGAGATTTCGATACTTAAGTCACTGCTGGAAACTGTTCCTGCATCTGAAAGACTGGCCGTGAGGCCCGCGTAACTGGACAGCTGCTCTCAAGGTTAGGGCCAAACCCTCCTTGCTCCACTCGTGGGAGCAGCCTGATGCTTGGAAGCCGCTTCTGGAAATGCTCCTGCACACGAGCAGCCCTTTCGCCTCCGAGCACAGTGCAGGATTGGGCTCTGAGCCCTTAATCCCCGCGGTAAGAAGTGGAACACTGCATACAAGATGTAGCAACAAAACAGATTTAGTTCAAGGTTAGTCTCAAGAACCCTTATCTGATCACTGACAGTAATTTATCACGCAGAACCCATCATTAGTGTCAAGCTGTTTTATTACCCACTAACTTAACACTGTTTTACCAAGAGTCAAGTGTGATGTCACTCATGTTAAAGTAATTTACAGCTAATAGATATGAGGTAGGAGTCAATGTTGGCTTGCTGAGTTCCTTTCATACTCGGTGCTAGCTCCTTTCGTTTTGCCCAGTAAGCAAATGAGAGAGCAAGGAGAGGCGGTAATAAAGGGGAAACCAGCCACACGCGTGTGTGCCCACGAACGCACAGAGCTTTAAAATTTCCCAGCATCTTTTCACTTCAAATACAAGAATTCATCCAAATACGTGACCTCTTGCAGAGTTGAAATGGCCAGTAAGATTTAAGAGACAATAACAAATAACCTGGTTTGTGGGACAAGAAATGTGTAACGCTTTGGTCATGTGGAAGCTCCAGCACATCAGCAGAGGGGGAATCCCTCCCAGAGTCACATCATGTACCCCCAAACCCTATGAAATCTGTCTCACAGGGAAAGCGTGCTTGGGCAGATTTGACATTCCCTTTTCAGCAGTCTTGGTTTTCAGGGTGAGAGTTCCCTTCACCTGGAACATGAAGAGAAGTTACAGAAACCTCCATAATGAGTTTTGTTACAAAAAATGGAGATGGTTGCGTATGAATGTTGTTTTCCTTCCCTGCCTTCCTCGTCTCTCCAGCCAATTCTGTTCAGTCTTAAGGTCAATCCCAGTGCAGGCTGTGTTTATAAGAGAATACATTTCCCATTTCCAATCACTTGCCGTCTCCTCTAATGAATCCTCCTGCTGACGTCTCCAGGATCCATATTCTTAGCCCACTAGACATTCAGAGATAATCCTGACTAATGTGTATATATTCAAAGAGGTTTATTGTGGAGAATTGTACATTTGGGATAAGGGAAAGGGCATCCTATATCAGTTCACCTCTCCAATTTTATACCCATTAAAAACATTTTAAATCACTGTATCTGCTCTTATTTCCCCTGGAAGTTCCTAAACTCTCGGCTATTTGCATGCTGACTTCAAACGGTCCAGGAGGTGTGACCCTTCAAGACACTGCAGAAAAGCCAGAGAAGGTCTCTAGGGATTAAATTTTAACAGTTCTTGGGATCTCAGGTAAATATCTTGCTCTGACAACACACCTGGACTGTAAATCATTGGAGCATCACTTTTGTCAGCCCTGTCAATAACTGTCCTGGTCTGTAAATTCTGTGTGATCAAACAGCTCTTGGAAACACACAATTTCAATGGTGACCCCAGCTTCAACCCGCAGCACCGATTGTATGCAGATTGGCCAACGTCCCCGGAAAGGAAGACCCCGACATTTGGCTGCGGGAAGGGGCCAGCTGACCAGATGTGGGGCTGAAGGTTTGGAAAAGCAGGACAATGGCTAAACTCTACCTAGAGATTGGCCTGGGTATAGTCAGATGGGATATACATGCTCATAATTTTCTTCCTTTCCATGGGGAACTGAATAAAAGCTTGCCAGAACTTCTGCTTCTGCGTATCTTTGCTCTCTTAAAATCATTCCAGTGGTTCCTTGTAACACATGGCTTTGCTCAGCTTGTTTCTGTGGAATCTCAGGAGTGAGCAGGAGATTGCAAGTGGCCCATCGCTGCGTCCTCCCCCAGGCGCTGCTTTGACCACAGGACTAGTGGGTTTCCACTGTGTTGGGAGAAAGCAGCTGCGTAGTACCAGTTATGGTCCATGCCTAAAACTCACGTGGTGCAAAGCTCAGGTTCTGGCTTAACTTTGTATTTGCAAGTCCGGCAAAGCAGGAAAAATCTCTCCCCCTCTCCCCAACTCCAGAGCATTCAACCATGAAAGCCACCACATCTTTTGGGCAGCTGGGGTGCCCAGAGAGAGAAAGAAGTGCTTTGCTTCTCATTCTGGCCAAACCAGCTGCCTCTCCACCTCTCCCTCTCTACACCGCCTTTCCAACTAATTGGAGCCATGTTTTCATGCCAAAGCAGATGAAAAATGCAGCCAGTGAGGGCTGAGAGGTTGCTGAGAAGGTGAAAAATGAGGCTAGGAGAGGTCAGAGATGCAGCCGAAGAGATGGAGAGAAGTGGGAAGGGGAGTTTTGTGAAGTGGAGAAGATTTGCTGACCCAAACCAAGGCAGTTCAGATGTGGTAGAGAAGATGTGAAAGCAAAGCACAGCCTGCAAATGCAGTGAGCGAAGGCAGGAAAAATATTCGGCATAGAGGTATTAAAATTAAGCGTAGCAAAGCAATGCAGGGAACATTAAATTTAGTTCTAATAGATAGGAAAGGCTGCACCACTCATTTGTCACATCCTTCCAGTACCTTGCTTATGAGAAGTCGTAGTGCCATTTCTCCCTCATGGAAGATTATTTTTAGACACATAAAATGTGAGGAGAGAGGTGCAAAATGAAAACTAGCCCATAATGCAGATAGAGTCCCGCATTCATCCCTCGGGCATCTGTGTTAACTTCAGTGGAAGACTTCCACCAGAGATTAATTCAGACCTGTATTTATAAGTGCACATCGGTGTAATGCTGGGGGTTTGAGTCAATAACTTCACACCAAGCCTGCAATGGGAAAAAGAAGTGCTTCTAGTTATAGACACCAAAATGAAGGAGACAACAAGCATTAATATCGCAGCTGACTTTGGGCAGAAATTTTATAGGATGTGAAAGTCTATCCCTGTTATTGCAGAGTTAAAAAAAACTCCAGTAAGTAAAATGAAGGGGAATCACGTTTTGGGACCGTGCCACCTTCTGGGCCTTCAGAATCAAATCTGAGCAGGCTGCTGATTAAAAAACAGACTTCTGCAACCCTTCAGACCTTGGAAGAAGAAACCATCTTCCATGCAGCCAGATTCTCAAGTGGTTGGATTTACCAAGTGCTTACAATATTACTATTTATTTTTAAATCCAAAATTTCTCACCTCCATCTACGCTGTACACACATATAATGGTAAAAAAAATGGGGATCTGCCTTCAGAGCAGCTATAAAAACCCCAGTTGGTTTATCCCACTGAGATGTAGGTTCCTCCTCTCCTGAAGCCACATGCAGAAGAGGGCAGGCAGACCTGCTCACAGCTAACAGTCCTCCAAACCCTCCCCATGCTTCCCTCCAAGCGAGCAAGCACAAAGAACCAGGAACATCTCCAGATGGTGAAGGGGCTACAGAAACCGTGAGGACGGTAACAGAGGCACAGCCTTGCTGCAGGGAGGCTTGTGTAGGGGGTAAACGCTCCCAGAAGGTGTATCTCTATTCTTTGGGTAATTTTGGAAGACATACCTCCAAAAGAGACCCATGTTCAGGAGCCATAGACCATCCAAAAGCTATAAACAAAACACTAGGGTGAGCGAATGCTCTCTCATTTTCCAGATATGGGTTTTAATGTTGTATTGGAAAAAAAAAAAGTCTTTCCACCAAGAAGGCTGGTTGGAAGAGTATCCAACTGGGAAGCAGGGGCAGAGCACCAGTCGGACAACTTCTTGATCGCCCACTTTTCTCCCAGGTAGATGAAGTCAGTAATGCTTCTGGAAAGACATGGCACTCCTGGAGAGTAACGATTTTTGGATTTTTCTTTTTTAATCCTTGAGATCTCCCCATTTCCAGTTTCTTCTCGGCAGCCCACATAGCGAGGCGCTTTGTTTATGAGAACACTACTGTTGATATTAGATCTCATGACTCCGGAGTCTGAAGCTTTAAGGAAAAACACCCAGTATCACGGGACTTGAAACAAAAAAATGAGCTCATACCCCAGAGATGTCCAGCTGGGAGATTCCACTTTATGGGAACGCTCTACAAAGGTCTCCAAGTGACATGGGCACCAGCGTCCCATCTCCCAACATTTAGCAGTAACATAATGGTCCCAGTTTCCGTCCCTGGCACAGGAAGAGCAAGATCCTTTGCACGTTTCTCCCAACCAAGCAACAACCAGGTTACATCATGACTTTGGTGGCCGAAGCTCCTCGCTTTTCTCCCTCCCCCACCCCAGGAACAATGGCTAACTGTTCTTTTTCCATCTATAAATTTGTCTGAGTTAACAGTTCCCAAGATCTGGCAGCAAGCTGGAGCTGGGAGTGAGCTGAGAGATAGGAGAGTGACAGTCTGAAATGAAACACAGAGCTGCTGGGCCTGCAGCCGTCAGACAGGAGCCTGGCTCCCTCCCTTAAAGATTAGCGAGACTCCTTCGCTGGAGCCCTCCGCATTCCCCAAAATCCTAGCAACAAAGTGCTGTCTCTCAGCCGCCAATGAATCATGTGAATTTAACCTTTCACCTGGCCACAAGGAGGTTAATATACCAAAATAGCCTTTTTTTTTCTTTTTCTTTCCCCATTTATTGCCCATAATGGCCAAGGGCAGCATGGTGGAAACCGGGCGTAGCTGGAAAGGCTCTGGAAGTGGTTTCATATCGGAGCTCTTTGCTCGCTGGCCTCTGCCAAGACCGGGCTGGCATTGCCAGCACCAGCCCACCAGCTCAGCGCAGATGGGCTCCAGTTTATCCAGGGAAATAGTTTCCATTTCACAGTACAGAAGATTTTTGCCTCTCGTTGCCTGGCCGGTGGCTCACTGTGCCCTCCAGCTTCAACCCCACAAGCATTTACACGCACAAGAAATTGTATACACAGGGCGTCCCCCAGCGTGCCCACATGGCCGGAGCCTGAGTCACTCGCTGCTCCCGCCCGTGGCAAAACTCCTGGAGAACTTCCCAGGTGGGGTCAGATCCTCACCCCTGCGAGATGCTGAGCCACTCCTGGGGCTGGATATCCTGCCTGGGCTGGATGTCCTTGTCCTTTGGGCTTGGGACAAAGTTGGAGCCCTCAGAGTTCCCTGCATTAAATAAATCTGGAGACCACAGTTTGCCCATCCGCAAAAAAAGAGGTGGTTTATCCCTCGTGGGGTACTCCCAGCAGCTGTGCCCACTGGCCCTGCCATCGTCAGCCTGAGGATTTCATGACTGCTCTGAAACTTGGAGTTTTCTGTTAAATCAGCCTGGAAGGAAAATGGATTTTAAACTATTGGGCCCAAAATCGCAGAAGCAAAGGTCACTTTTAGGAGGCACGTGCCAAGTTACCCATCTTAGGGGGGCACACATTGCAGTCTGCATTTTGTACCCTCTCAATATTGAAGGAAGTGGGGTGATTTTTGTAGCTGTTGTTGGCTCATGAGCGGCTGGAGGAATGGCTGAAGGTGAAGCATCCCCATACAATGGGTCCGCAGGGGACAGCAGGCAACACCAGCTCTACAGGACCTCTTTTATTTTCCGTGCCAGTGAAAGCCTTGCGGGCTAAGGAAGAAAACAGGATCTCAGAGTAAGAGGGGGAAAGATTTTAAGTACTTCCCCCACCCGACTCTCACAGCCCCCCTTCCTGAGAGCCACTGCCACATGCATATAACAGGAGATAAATATTTTTTGGCGGAGCCTGCTGTTTATTTAACCCTTTTGAGACACAGCCCTCTGGCATCCCCTCACTCCTCCAGGCACAAAACCCTGCTGTCCCTTCCTGGCTGGGCTGGGGCAGCTCAGTCCTTGCCTGGCTGGCTGGGGCCTCCCCCAGC
>NW_009235938.1:0-207 GCF_000690835.1 Fulmarus glacialis | reverse complement strand
TCCATCACTTCTCTCTCCTCTCCAGCGCTGCCCTACGAATGAGCCTGGCCTCGGCCGCAGGAGGTACCTGAGCTCGGTCCCTGGGCAAGGGCCAATCCACCCCTTGGAGCCTGGGTAGGAAGGGGCTGGGGGGAGGATGGAGGGAGGGAGGGATGCGGTCTGGCAGATGGGGACCACGGATGCGGACCGGGGGATGCAGACCCCGCC
>NW_009235937.1:0-8546 GCF_000690835.1 Fulmarus glacialis | reverse complement strand
AATAATTTTTATATAAAAAGAAATAACAATAAAGCATCACTAATAACACTTTTATTTTTACTACATTTATCTTTACTAAAAGCACATTTTCTAAAAATGTTGCAGAAGTTCTAGTCATGTACATTTATTTCTGGGTGAAAAAAGAGAAGAAAAAAAGCAACAAGATTTCCAGGTAGACAAACTGAGTTTGAGACCAGGATAAGCTTTAAATACATATGGATAAAATTTTGTGCAATACTGATCTGAGGCAGATCACTAGGTAGTAAATTCAATTCAATACAATATTTTATTAAGTGTGGTAGAATTATCAGCTTTACCTGAGTAGAAACAGAAACTAAATGCAGACATAAAAAACCCCATAACTCTTACCTGAACAATGCAAAAGGATAGTGAAAGCAAAATATGTGTCATTATATTATCATTAGAAAGATTTTAGAGCTGCATACAGACTGCAGCTATGAAATAATTGACAGCAACAGCATATTGACAAAATTACTTGTTCAATGTTTCAAGGGCAGAATTAAAACCACACTTTCATCCAGTACAGACAAAGACCAATGAAAGGTGTTCTTATACATACATAAAAAAATTTAACTATGCAATACTCCACTGGCCTTCTCCACTGCTTCCTTCCACCCTCTCTGTTGCTTCCCTGGGTAGGCCATTTGCAGCTGATAAACATTTGATGTAGAAACGACACAGCAAGAGAAAAACAGAATAACAACTGCCACTGGGACAGTGTCTAACTCAGAAGAACTGAATACTTCTGCAACCATCTTCTTACATACAACATTTTAAGAAAAGTTGAGGCAGTAGTGTACATCTTCAGCATATGAGTGGCCATGGTTACACATTCCTAAATCTCACATAACTCATCACTCTACTTGTTATATTCTGTGCTAGATTTATTTAGCAGGCAGAAACACTTCTATAAAGTCAAAGGCAACAGACATGAAAATTGAGAGTGAGATCCTGGCTTTTCTTAACTTAGTGGGAATTTCGCCACTGACTTCAAAAGAGACAGGATTTCTCCCCTGCTGCTTAACACTCTTTAACAGTGGATATACAGATGGTCAGTACAGATAAGATTACACTGACAATATAAAAAAAAGTTATCGTTTATTGACTGTTACTTTACAAATTGTGCGGACTTTAAAATCTATCGTGATATACCCCTAAGTACCCACGAGATATCTGTTTTCAATTAGCATATTGCCTTCTATTAGCAAGGAAAAAATGGATAGATTTTGAGGTGTTTGATTAAAGAAATCTGGAAAACAGTTTTAGAAAAACAGAAATCTGACACTGGTCCAGTTCACAGTGAGCAGCCATATGAATTAACAAACAGCACCAATGGAGAAACAAATTCCTAGTCACAATTATTTTTTGGAAGAAAAGCAAAATAAAAGTGGAGCCATATGGACTTGCTTAATGAGAAGTTATGGTGTATAATATGCTTCTCTGATTATCCATGGCTTATGTGACCATTTTTTTTAATCTAATGAATAAAAAAAAAAAAATATAACACTCACCATCTGCATTAAGGACCACACCAGAAGTAGTGCTCCAAACCTTCACAGGGGTTGTACCTCCTATGTAGCAGAGGTTTAGTGATCATCTAGTGTTCCATCAAACACAGAAAAAGAGTTCAAAGGTACATAAGGATTTTTTTGCTTTATGCGGGTGACATAGTGGGTGGCAGAGAAAGTCATACTTTCATATTTTCAGGCCTATCTTCTCACAGTTGCTTCCAAGCCATGGTTTGAAAGATACATATTTTAAACAAGATTGGGAATGTTTATGTTATCCTGCCATCACAGGGTACCCATGCGCAGTAATTATGATTGCAACAAAGACACATCTTCAGCAGTTCTTGTTTTGTGCTTTTGCCTAGGCAGCAGTAGGACAGCTTATAGTGCCTTCTTACTGGCTGTGACCTACGTTGCCTGTAAAATCTCTGGAGGCAGTGACAGTTTTAAGAACAAGTGGCAATCCCTTCATATACCATTTACTACTGACCACTGCTTCAGCAAGGTGTCCATGGCTATTTGTTCAAGTTAACACACAAAATTATATCCATCAATATTAGCAACCCTTTTGAATTACTTTAGCTAGGCACTTGAATTCTGCTAACACAGCTCTGAATGAGAAGCAAGTGTTTTAATGCTTTGATCTTCAGCCTCATGTGATGCAAATACAGGTGATTCTCTCAACTGGAGATTAGTCTACAGATCAGAGGAAACGGGAAGTCCTGTTCAAAGGTCATGGAGCTAACTCAGTAAATGCAGAGTCAGTTCCCAGCTTTGATTTCCTCCGTGACTTTAAGCAAGTCTTTCAGGTGAAATAGCACAAAAAGGATTTAAATACATAAAAAGAGTAAGGCCACTAATCTCTTTGTACATTAGTGTAAAGTAAATCAGTAAACTGGCAGTGTTCTATATCTTTACCTCACAGGAGTAGCTGTGTACGATTAAACAGTGTATGAGAGAATGATAGGTTTATATACATCGATGGGAAACACAAAAGCCTGCAAAAAATAGTAAGATTGATCTACTCCTTTGTCTAACTTTCTTAGCCAGTTTTCATTATATAGCTCCTGCATACATTTTGTTCACACAGCAGCCTAAAATGGAAATTTTCAGCCAATATCACACCAGCTGCAATAGCACAATAGCTATTTCAGCCAATTTCTCCAATGACAAAATGTAACTTTTTGGAACCTTAGTAGAGATCTCATTTTTATTAAAACAGATCATTTAAAATTATTCTATCCTAACTCTCCTTACTAGGTCTTGTTTAGTCAACACTCAGCTACTTGAATTGTGATAAAGCCAAGTGTTAAAAGAACGGCTATGCAGGAGAGTAGAGGAGTATGTCTCGGTCTCCTTAGCTCTGCCAACATTACTGAGAACAATTTTATCTTGAAAACTGACTGGTTGTTTCCAAAAAGAGAACAAAGCAAGGATCTACTAAATAATGTGAATAAAAGTAGAAAAGTCTACTTGTCAATCAATAACATATTCAGTGGGAAAAATCGAAAACATAATGGTGTTCCCAAAATGCACGAAACATGTAGTTGATATAAGAAGCTAAAGAAACCAAAATGACATAGATGTATAGTTCAATCACTCAACAGAATATCAAATTTCCCACCAAAACAACATACCTGTAAATTCATATCACGCTGTCTTCTTTCTACTGTTTATGTTCTTGAAGTGAAAAATAGCTAGTGGATTTCCTTCATATTCATAGAGCAAACAAATTAAACCACCACTGTTCAGTTGCTTTTATTTTTATTGATCCCTTCTCAGTTTTTTTATGCAACCAACTGTTTACCATACTATTATAATGGAATAATACAACCTTACATAGCATCTTTTTTATTACTATTTTTTTTAAAGCTCTGGATCATACAAGCTGAAAAAAAAAAAAAAAAAAAAAAGACATGAATCAAAATCACACTAAAATATACTGCTTTTTAGATATTGAACAGTCAGCAGCAATTCCTAATTTTCAGCTATGTTTTATTTGCAAAACACCAGAGTCAAATTCATCCCCAGTGCAAACACGTTGGATGGAAGAATGAATTTGCCCTATTGATTTAAACAAAAGGATCTAGTCTCTTGTAGAAATGCAAGACATATCTCTCATTGCCTATAGCATGCATTCTCACAGTCAAACATAAAATAAAGCACATGTAGAATAAAAAAGTATGACCTCTTCAGTCTGGCCTTTTTTAAAATGTATTTAAAATTAATCATGATGAGGGCCTGCAAAGACTTTAGTAGAGCCTACGGCATTAAGGAAAAAATACTAAACAAAAATCAACAGCACCTTTTGTAAACAGCCTTTGTGTATTACAAACACAAAAACCTAACTGATTGTTCAGCTCCCATTCATCAAGGGAGTTTTGCTCCTGGCTTAGCTGAGGTGTCATTTCCATCCAAATTAAAGAATTAGAAGTTTACTTTTTCCAGCCCTAAGCTACCCTACATGTGTTGTAATGTCTCCTCTGCCTAATTCTCCTATCAGTCTTAGTCACCATAGGATAAGAAACCCTGGAAGATGGGAGACAGAAACCTGCAGCCAACAGCAAGAAAATTGCATTTCGTATAGATTACAAAACTGTATTGAATAAGAGTGTCACAAGAGCCTTTAATCTGCTTTTTTTTCCCTCCCTTTTTTTTTCTCTTTCTGGTCAGCCTGTATGGATCTACATTAAAGACTATTATTAAGACTAGTATGAAGCAAAATTTTCAAGATTTAATGTCTTTTGTAGAATCATAGAATCATAGAATATCTCAAATTAGAAGGGACTCATAAGGATCATCAAGTCCAACACCCTGCTCCTCACAGGACTACCTAAAACTAAGCTGTATGACTAAGAGCATGGTCCAGATGCTCCTTGAACTCTGACAGGCTTGGTGCTGTGACCACTTTGTTGGGAAGCCTGTTCCAGTGACTTACCACTCTCTCAGTGAAGAACCTTTTCTTAATGTCCAGGATAGAAAACCCTGTGAAATGAAGTACTGAATTGTATCATAAGTTTAGGATGTACAGACCTAGAGATAATGCAATTACTGAAGAAGGGATGTAAATCTTTATTAAATTCTAATGGCCTTCAGCGACCTAGCTTCTAGAGATTAAAACTGGTTACATGACATCGTTAAAGTATTAATACCAGGGAAAAGGCAATAGTTAGATTTCTCACACAAATTATATGTGGCTATGTGCTCAGCTCTCTGTAGCTTAGAATCATAGAATCATAGAATCATTAAGGTTGGAAAAGACCTCTAAGATCATCAAGTCCAACCGTTAACCCAACACCACCATGCCCACTAAACCATGTCCCTAAGTGCCTCATCTACACGTCTTTCAAATACTTCCAGGGATGGCGACTCCACCACTTCCCTGGGCAGCCTCTTCCAAGGCCTGACCACTCTTTCAGTAAAGAAGTTTTTCCTAATGTCCAGTCTAAACCTCCCCTGGCGCAACTTGAGGCCATTTCCTCTCGTCCTATCGCTTGTTACTTGGGAGAAGAGACCGACCCCCACCTCGCTACAACCTCCTTTCAGGTAGTTGTAGAGCACGATGAGGTCTCTCGCCTCAGCTTGACAAACTTCTCATTCTAGCTTTAAGAATATATAAGCTTAAGAAATAATTTCAGGACTAATAGTAATTTCTGGTCCTTTATTAATACTGGATTAAAATGTTGGAAAGAAACAACTTCCACTCAGGGCACCCCACAAATGTTTTCACTCTTTGGAGCATTTTGATTTCTATTGTAAGCAACAAAGATGACTCCCTCCACCAGGAAAATTCTAAAAAGTGAGGAATCCAAGTGGTGATATTTATGAGTCTTAGGACAGCATTAGTATTTTGAAATATGGGTACATGCAAAGTAGTGAAAGGTGATCAGCTACTAGAACAATAATAATGAATAGTTCAGCATACTGAGAAAAATTAAATTCAAAGTTTAATACTTGTATATGCAGTATGTATGTTGGTAAACATTCTCTAATAGAATTCAAGTATGATAAATCTCCTTATTGGAGAGATACATGGTATACCTGTCTCAAAGTGCAACCCTTTTGGCTTCAATGGATTTTTAGTCATCTGAGAATATGGTCTTTAACTCCACTATGTTAAGTTCCTGCGGAATTTAATACAAAATAATCACCTTCTAAACTTCAGAACAATGTCACTGCAATGAAATTTTGTAGGCTTTTTCCAAAGTTCAACAAAAGGATTATAATTTCCCAATAAAATACTTTCAGGGTAATCATGTGCAAGTGTATTTCTTTCAAATTCTGTTGGAGTTTTCCAGAGAAAAATCAGCATTAGAACTCCAGAGTTTGAGACTTCTAAATCCAGGCTATAATCCATTTTAATCTACCAGACCATACTGCTTGCATAACTAACTTTCCTGTCATTTATAGTGACTGACTGAGGAAAACTGAAGAGTAAATAGTCCACAGCGAGAACAAGGATCCCAGCTGCATATTTCAGTAAGTGATATGAAAGAGTTGCTTTGGTATTATACTAATTACTGAGCCCTGCATGTGGAGTCACCAGTGAAATTCTATGTGAGCTTAAACATTTCCATGCTATTTACTTTCACTGACAGGCCAAATTCAGGAGTCAGTTGTAAAGCAGTCATGTTCAGTTAATGGAAAAAAAAGAGGTCTAAAGTGCTAATATGTATCTTCTAGTCTTATATAAACTGCTATCTTCTACGATCCCCTATTTTAATTTAATACAGTCACCTTGTCTGGAGCATTTCTTTTTCTCTGTTCAGCACTAGAGCCTTTGTAAGGAGCAGAATCTTGTCCTTCCTTCCTCCTCAAAATGTCTGTAACACCTCCACTCAAGCTTGTTTTCTTGGTTTCTTTTCTTCTTTCTCTAAGAGGCACTGCCCAGAGACTTACATCAATGTGCATTACATCTTGGAGAACTGATCAAATCTTAAATTGAAATACACTAAAAATTGTGGGAAAGAACTGGCCTGATAACTGAAATACTTTCCTTTATCTCTCAATATTTTAATGTATGAGATGTTGATAGAGTATCAACTATTATAAAGCCCAAAATAACTAATAGTACATATGTACATACCACTCTTGTAAAAGAAGTAATCAAATCTGGTTTAAGATTGAGATTTGAAGCTTGAAATTGCAAGTTACCTTACTTATTTTGATTATAGATCTCTAGTATTTTTACTTGAATGTGTCCCATTAATTTTCAGAGTTAAAGTATGTGTGAGTCTTAAATATCATGGAAATAAGAGATGGGAGCAAACAAGAAAAAATAAGATTCTTTGGTGCTTTTTCCTTGGTTTCGCCTCTCTTGTTTACTCTGTTATTTGCACTGTTGACTCTTCTGCCTTCTCCAAAAAGTATACTCTTTCTATAAACTCGATCATGGGATTAACTGACATGCCACAGTTATTCCTATTAAAATCAACATAGCCTGAGAGAGGTGTACTCAGTGTGCCATGCAGGAACTCAACCTCTTCCAGTGAAATCGTCAGAGTTTCTCGATTAGTCAGCCAGGTGGGTGTAAGAAAGATAACAAATTTGTTGATTCTTGCTAGCTGTGGACACTAGGGATTTTACACAGATTATTACTTCCACACAGATTATTACTTTCATAGCTGCTTCAGGAATAATGTTGAATTGTGTAACAATGTATGACCAGTGACAAAGGGTCTCACTGAAATTCTTGCTTGATATCTGTTTTTCAGCACTGCCATACTGTTGCTTAAGCATTTAAAATAACCCTACCCATGTACCACTTGGCATCTCAGTGGTACTAGTTTGTAAGACCCATCTTTCACAAAATTCTTTAATCTTTTTTGAACAGTTAATACTTTCAGCCCTTACATCACTTTGGGGCAGTTCCACAGTTCAGTGGTGTAATGTATGAAAATGCTCCTTTGGTTGTTTTACAACCTGCCAATCAATTCAGGTTGACAAATATTTCTATGTAAAAATGTATGGTCAGGTTCTATGTACATTACAGCTCAATTAGTGTGCTGTGGAGAAATTTTAAAAGTTATCATTCTCATCAAAACCAAATTAATCTTAAGAAATACATTTTCTGTTTTTCTTGCAACATTTCTCTTACTTCCTCATTTCTTCTCTCTTTCTCCTATTTTCTTTTATAGTAAATAACTTCTATTTTATTGGCATGCAAAGTCTGCAACTAATATTTAACAGCACAACAAAATGTTTGTATTTCTTTTATCTTGAATTCATACATTTCATTCCATGTGACATGTACATGACATGTACATACACCTGTTGGGGTGGCTATACTGGTAGAAACAGATGAAATGGCAGTGCAGAGGTAAACCCATCTGGGCTGCTGCACCGTGGCAAGACATTGATGCCCAGGTAGAAAACATTGTTGTAAAGGTATGTCATGCAGATGTTCACACACCCAAGAACCATATCACACACCTCTAACACCCACAAGTCTCCATAAAGACTGAATGATATAGTGGACTATTAAAGACTATACTGAGAGAATTGGGCACCAGGGAATGGAACCACTGAGATGCAAATTTAGCAAAAGCCACTTGGCTGGTTAACACCAGAGGATCTGCTACCCATCCTGGTCCTGTCCAGACAAAGATCCTACATACTGCGGGATAAGATAAGGTCTCCATAGTGTGCATAAGGAAGCATCTGGAAAAGGCAGTGTGGGTTGCTCCTCGCTTGGGAATAGGCCAGCCCTTTCATGGGATCATCTTTGCTCAAGAATCCGGGTGCGCTTGGTGGGTAATGCAGAAGGATGGGAAAATCCATTGTGTACCTCTAGGAGGTTTAACCTTGGTGGAAAATAATCCATTACTTGAGTTGTATGTTACAAGAAGAAATAGGCAGAACCACTTGAACCAGTGGAGAATGAGTCTCACAAGGAACTAGGCAGTGTGGCAGTGATGCAAACAAAGCCAGTCTTGGCACTCAACAATCCAACATGTTGCTTGTCCTGTCCTGAACGATCATTAGTGTATGGATGAGGGAAAGACTGTAGATGTGGTC
>NW_009235936.1:0-9750 GCF_000690835.1 Fulmarus glacialis | reverse complement strand
CCCTGTGGGCAGGGCACTGCGGGTGGCACCTGCGGTGGGGGTCTCCGTCTCTCTGGGGAAGATGGGCTCTGGCAGGGGTGGGTGATACAGCTCTATCCAGGCCCAAGAGATCCCACCAAACTCCACGCCATAGCGCCTTTGGCTCAGCCTCGTATCTCAGGTACCCCAGGGCATGGCGCCATCCCCGCAAAGAGACGCCCAAGGTGCTCCTCTGGACGCTACATACATGACACAAGCCGCGTGGCTAAGGATTAACCTTTATTATCAGGTGAGCCAAACTGCGCAGAAGCCCAAGCTGGGATCAAGCCTGCGTTGTGCCAAGTGCTGGAAGAGCCCAGGAAAGTCAGGCCATGGCAGAGCCCTCCGTTCTCCCACCCCAGCAGGAGATCCCTGCTCCTGTGTATTCCTGGGCTGAGCCCTGGCAGGTCTTGCACCGTATCAGACTGTCTAATGCTCCACGGGGGACGCTTGGGGTCAAAGAGGAGGTTGCTGCACGTCACAGCACAACGCAGTGCTGCTGGGCTTGCTCAAATGCAACAGGGTCATTTCCCATTCCTCCTAGGGCTGCCATTATCCCTGTTGAGGCTTTGCATCAGGGTTGCAAGGGAAAATGCAGAAAGCTTTTGTTGCCCGTTTCTAAAACCAGCTGAAGGCATGTGACAGGGAGCAGTAATAGTTGCCGTTGTCTTCATGGCAGGCAGATGCGATGATGAGGATACAGGCATTGCTGGCGAGGTCTTTGGTAGCAGAGAAGCGGTCAGGAATCTTGGCGGGCTTGTGCTTGTCTCGCTCAGAGTTGTAATAGAGCAGGTACCTCAGGGAGTGCCCTGGGCGCTGCTGGTACCAGGAGATGCCGAACTCGCTGATGTTGTACTGGGGGCTCAGGGTGCAGGACAGCCGAGCAGTCTGTCCAGGCAGCACTGACACAGAGGATGGCTGGGTCAGCACGGGCTGAGCCCTGGAAGCTGCGCACACCAAGGGATGCAGTTACCGATGGGCTGAGCCATGTCCCCCATCGCCCTCAGCCCCAAAATGTCCGCCTGCTCCCTTGAGGCAACCCCATTACCCAACCTCCGTCCTGCTCATCACACCACACAGCCCTGGAGCAAAACACCCTACTCAGACTAACATCCCCCATACAGTCCAGTCTTGCTCACCACCCTGCAGTGCCCCCCCCAGACAACAGCTAGCTCAGTCACACCACCCTTACCTGTCCCCATTGTTCCCACCAGGAGCAGGACCATGAAACCCAGGGCCATGGCAGGAAGCAGAGGAAGGGAGGCTGTTTCAGAGAGGGTCTGCGATGCTACACAAACCCAGGTTGCTGTGCTGCTGGCGTTGGTGAGGCATATGTAAATGACACAGGGGGCTCGGGGACTCCAGCTCCCCACGTTGCTCACTTTGCTTGCAGCTGGGCTTCAGGGAGGGGGCTCAAAGCAGTGGGGCGAGAGCTAAGCATTGCAACCCACCGCCCACCTTTGCCCCAGGCTAGGCCATTTCCTCTAGGTGCACCGATGCACGCACAGCCCACCCCACCACCCTCTGCCCCAGGCACTGGGGTACGGTGGGGAGGCATCACTGACCATCTCTCCTCTCTGATGGGGGGAGAAGAGAGGTTTTTCTGTGGTCTTACACGCAGACGTTTAGCCTCGAGGCCTCTGCCACCAGGTGCGCAGGAGACCAGGAGCCTGAGCCACACAATGCCAAGGATGCCCTGTGGTAGCAGCAGGCTGGGAGCCGGCTGGCTCTTCTGCCACCAGGGAGAATGAAAGACAGGAAGTGCCAGAGCCCCCCGGCAGCTGTCTCATCGCAGAAGCAATACAAGGAAAGTTGCTGCTCCCTTCTCCATGCAGCTCCATCGCTGTGACAAGAATGACTGCCCTGCAGCATGGGCTGGGAGCTGCCAAAGGTGCTGAGAGCGCTGCCTCTTTGCCAGGGCCACCTCAGAAACAGCAGCCAGGGGCAAACATGCGGGGGTGGCCGCCGAAGTCACCTGCCGGAAGGCATTTCCCAAGGGAGCTAGTGCAGCAAGACACAACTGCAGCACAGCTGGTGCCTTGTGCAGAAAGACAGCAGACCGTTGCAGCAAAAGGCTGCCGGACTCACCAGGTGTAAAGCCCCTCCTCTGTAACACCCAACACAGGGCCCAGAGATGCCACATCACACAGCCAGCCACAGTCAAGGGCTGGTCTCCCCCCAGCAAGTCTCTGCACCCTCCAGCCACCGGCCGATGGCAGTCCTTCACAGCAGGGTGGTCGGCAGGCACTTTGCGGTGTCCCATAACCAGTGGGTACCTCCTGCCCTCCACAGGCAGGCTCAGCCCCCCTGATGCCACCACATCACCATCCAGGGATGGCCCTTTCCCTCCCCTCTGCAGCACCCAGCCCTGCTCTCAAGGTGTCCCCAAGCCAAAGATGTTTGCAAGTGGTTCCTAAAGCAACTGGTCCCTGCATGCTCTGGGTTTGAGGGAAAATGGAGCTCTGAGACAGAGCCCTGCATTGTTAGAACACCCCAGCACCATGTCTCTGGCACGGGCAGATCCTGAAGAGGAAGCACCACCATCATCCAAGGATGTGACACAGCAAGCTAGACACTTGCTTTGCTTTGCCATGCTGCAGTGCTCTGAGCAAGGGTTGGTGCACCCAACGGCTCGCCTATTTTTTCTGCATTCTTTATCAGCTGGTCTAACAAAAACAGTTACCCACACAACCTTGCCCCATTTACTGTGACACAGACTCCCCTGGGAGCAGTGAGGGGAAAATGAGAGTAAAAGTTGATGACTGGGCGATCAGAGCAGCTATAACACAGATGCCACAGAGCAGGGTCCACACCTGCAGCACCATGAAGTAGTGAGGTGCCAGTTAGACCTGATGGGACCATATAGCACCTTGCACAGCCAGGCTGCAGGGGCTGCTGCAGTACAGGAGGGCAGCCAGGGGTACATCTGCCAGGGGGATGTGGAGTGTATAGGTGCCACACAGCACTCCCTGCACATGCAGTAAAGCCTGGCTGTGTCCCACCTGTGCCCATCCAGGCAAACCTGCTGTATCAGACTTATTAGAGCCAGCCTACAGCAGGCAGCAACAGCTGCACAAGACCAGCTCCAAAGCCCATTCAAGGCTAGGGCTTTGTCTTGATGTCTTCTGGCCTTGTGAAGTCCTGCCATTGCAGCATATCAGCAGCTTCTGTTTGATACAGCCAGGCCCCTGAGCCTGTGCAGGTACAAGCACGCTGCAGCTCCAGCTGTTGCCCACCAGCAGTCCCCAAACTCTGCAAGGTGGTGGCAAGGTGAATATGAATCAACCTGCACATGTGTTTTAGGTGAGGAGTGTCACACATACACCCTGTCACCAAGGCCCCAGCAGCTCAGATGCACGGATTAGACAGAGATTGTGAAACAAAGACCCACCAAGGCAGAAGGAAATCACCACCTCATCCAAGGAGGGGCATTTTGGAGAAAGGGAATTTGTCCACAGAGCAGCAAGCACTGGATGTGCAGTACATCAGTGTTGTTACTGGTTCCCACCATTCAGGTCCTCCACATCTGCTGACCAGCCCGGGGAAGTGATTTCATTTGTATGTCTCAGCATCTCCGCACGAAAAGGGGGTGCTGCTACAGGGCCCCCTAAGCACTGCTGCAGGATCACTTGTACAGCAACATTTAGGCCACAAATGGAAGATGCAGATGGTGCGGAAGCCATGCATATCACTCTGACAGCTGAGGGGTGCAGGAAAGCACCTGGCTGTGCAAAGTGCAAGAGCAGGTACAAGCCCAGCACCGTGCTCACCCTGTTCTGCCAGCTTTATTCCCTCCCGCATGAGGTACAAGAGGTGCTCAGTGAACAGAAGGAACTCTCCCAAACGAAGCAGATTTTATCCCAGATTGACACATCACTGACCAAGCACAGCTACCCCATCAGGCCAGGGCAAAACGTGGACCAGGACTTACTGCTGCACCAACCCACATTTGCTAAGCCCTGTGGCTTCCTCCTGCTCTGCAGTACAGGTACAGCTGCTGTCCTTACAAGTGCCCACAGCTCTTCCCAGGCTGCAAAACCCCACTACCTCATGCTCCAGAGTAGGACCGGAGCAGGCAGGGTCCTGAGGAAGGTTTTTCCAGTGGCGTCTGACCATCTTGCAGAGGAGACCGCAGCTGCTTTTGCAGCAGCACTTGGCTCAGCTAGGGGCAGGGTGGGCAGATCTGGCACCATCACAGCCCAGACAAGCTGCAGGACAAACAGCGGGGACAGGAAACACCACAAGACTGCAAAAAGTCTGAAAATCAGAGCAGCTGGGACCACACAGAGCAGACAGCCCTCACAGCAGCCTGTTGCTTAGCCCAGCCCCTGCTCTACCCGCCTTCTCCCACTGCCCGGCTGCAGGAGGCTTGGGAATCTGCGGGGGCCATTCCCCGTTGCTGGGAAATCTGGCTACTGAAACCACAACAGCATCAGCTGGAAACGCAGCCCCTCCCCTGGGCTCTCCAGCAGCTAACACCATCGCCATCGGGCATTTTGTCATCCCCACTGCCTGCAGGACAGCACCCAGCACGAGCAGCCCCCACATCGCAGGCCCGGTCCCCGGCTGGAGTTGAGCAGCTCCGGGAAGAGGCATGCCAAACGCCATGTTCGTTACAGTGAGATATGGAGGTACATGCGGAAAGCCCTGGCTTTGCCTCAGCTCTGGGGGCTGGCTGGTCACCTGGACCATCTTCACCACCACCAGGTGGTGGCCCCATGAGGGGCAGGGAGGGACATGGCACCTTGATGCACAGCAATGCCCAGTGGCTAGGAAACAGGGCAGGAGAGCTCTGCCAGGGCACATCAGCATCCTTTGCCTTATCTGCCAAAAAAAAAAAGGGGGGAGATCTTTAACTCCTACACAATGAATCATGGAGGAAAACCATCCCAGCAGAGCTAAGTTAATTGCAGGGAGGGAGGCCAGAGGCAAGGATGAGTTCCCAACCTTGCAGCTCTGGGGAATCACTGGAGGGGGCTCTGCTTATCTAGACACAACAAGAGCAGCCATGGGACAGAAATGACAGCTGCCAGCAGAGTTCCTCTGCTCCCAGCTGTGTGGGAAGGGTTCCCTGGCTCAAATCCCAGCCCTCAGCTTCAGAGAGCAAATATCTGCAGCTGGTGGGAGGGAATAAGCAGACCCTGTCCTCACCCTGCCCAGTTGGCTGAGAGCCTTTGCCTGACCCTAGACACTTGCAGCTGAAGCCGCCAGACACACATGGTCCTAAGCCTTTGCTCCCTCTGCTATTTGAATTGGATCCCCAGCTCTGACTACTGACATGTCAGCCCTGGGGATTTCTCAATCATGACAAACTTGGTGAGAGTTCACAGCCAAAATGTCCCCTAGTGACTCAGCCGTGATCTCCAGCTCTTTCCTCTTGTGACTAGGAGAAGTTTGTGGAAGGGGACTGGCAAGGGCCAGGGCTCACTGCTTTTTCCTACTCATGTTTGATGAAACAAAGTTGAAGGACAGAGGCACTTCATGAATCAGAAGCATTTTCCCCAAGTCAAAATGTTCATCTCCACTCCTAACCTGGAGCATTCCCAGCACCAAACACCAGCAGACATGGCTGTAATACAGCAACTCAAAGCCCTGCTGATGGCCATGCAGGGATCCTACCTTTGCTGGCCACAACAGCAGGCACTTCTTGGCCACTTGCTGTGCCTCCTGCCAAGTCCATGGGGCCCCCCGATTCGAGGTGACCACAGTCATATCTCAGGTCTCATTCCCTGTCTGCAGCCAACTGCCAAGAGATGGTGAACCTGCAGTGCCGCGTCCTGATCCTCACGGCTCACCTGAAGAGGAAGTGTCAGTGCAGGCCTGAAGGTACGAGTGCTCCTGAGCAGCGGTCACCAGAAGGACCGGTGCTCACCCATAGAGAAGCAGCAGAGGGTGACAAACAGGTCACATGGGAATCCCAGATCATCCCAAAGCGCAGGGAAAGGGGCAGCAAACCTCCTTCCCTCTAGATCTCAACAGATTCTCTTCAAAGCATAACTTGCCAAGGAAAATACCTCTAAACCCCACAGGCTCATGCTAGCCGCACAGGGGCACATTGGACTTTCTTTACCACATCTCTCTCCCTCCAGACTGCATTGATCTTCTGGATGAAACTGGCACCCTGATGAACCTGAGCAAAGTGGAAAATCCTGCATCTGAATTCGCCAGTAAATACCTTCGGGAAAGGGAGCGCTACATCCTCATCAGAGTCGTCCGTAAGTTCCTCGTCGAGACAGCACAGTTCAGCCTCTGCACCAAGGAGGGTCTGCTTTGCAGGGGGGGTGTCACACACCATTTCAATTTACTGTCCCACAGACCAGGAAAACCCTGTCACTTCCTAGAAACAAAGATGCAGCTTTGGAGAGGGGCTCTATTCAGCAGTCACTTAGACATGGCACAGTAGCTCTGAGGAGACAGAAGCCAGCTCAGATGAAGAGCTAGAGCTGAACCTTGTATTTGTCTGAGGTGGCTGCTCTGGGGGAGGAGGAACCTTTCCTGGGCAGAGCCGCCTGCCCCAGCTACAAGTCTTGACTTCGGTTTTCAGCCAGGAGAGAGGTTAATCCATTTCTCCCATTCTGCTGGCAGGAGAAAGCTCTGAAGCCACCTGCTATGAATCCTTGCTAGAGAACCTGGGAAAACACTACCCTGACCTAGCAGGTAAGAGACAGGCACCCACCTCACCTCCACAGAGGAGCCAGGGGTGCAGGCATGACTCCTCTCCCCACCACAGCCCTTGTACACCACCCATGGGATTGTCCTCTGCATTCCACTATGCCCCCTCACAACACTGAGCTTTAGGACTGGTAATGGCTATGGGTAGCAAGTGCATTCAGGCAGCAAGAGAAGGGACAAGCAGAAGCCAGAGCTGGTTTGCAGAATCCCTCCTAGTTAGTGTGACAGCAGGCACTTGCTGCCCTCCCAACCCACACCAGGCACAACCCCACCCCCAGCTTGGAGGGGTCCAAAGGAAAGAGGGGACATTTCCTTGGAACAAACAGGGAGGGAAGGACAACAGGAGAGATTAGGAAACCCAGAAGTCCCTCTCCCAGGCTGTAGTCTCACAGGTTGGCATAGCCTCACTCAACACAGCAAGGGGCAACTGACCAACACAGAAGGAAAACATCCAACTCTGGGGGGGATCACTCCACAGATCAGCTGCAGAAGCTCTCGGCAAACACCCAGATGAGAGACCACTGGAGGAGGGGCTCCTTGCAGAGAAGGGCTCAGCCCCTCACCAGCACCCCAGCCAGGCCCAGGCCCACCTCACAGAGCAAGAAGAGCTCAGAGCTCAAGGGCACCCCTAGATGAGGAACAGACCCACTACTGGTTGCAAACGCAGCACAGCCACCACCAGGGCTCAACCACGGAGCCGTACTGCCCAAGCACTCACCCCCAGCTCGGCAAGAATCCTCTGCTACTTAGCTCCTCTTCCTGGAATCCCCCTGCTCCTCTCGGAGGTTCACACTACCACATCCAAAGCTGCACGCTGACCACGCAAACACAGCACCACAGCCAAGAACAAGCACCAGCCTCCTGCTTCAAGGGGTCACTCGTTCCCATGGCATGGTCTGCACTCCCAAGTGACAAGAAACCGCACCTCCTTTCAACCCACCTGCACCAGCAGCCAGAGGAACATGCACCTGCATCACTGGATGAGTCTGCCTTCAACACCATCACCACACTGGCAGTGGCCTTCTAGAGATTGTCCGCTGCAGTCACCAGGAAAAGCTGTTCAGGAGACATCCAGAGTCTCTCCAACTCCAGAAGCAGCATTGCTAGCACTTAGCCAAGATGGGTCAGAAGACAGCACACACCTGCTGCAGGTGCTCCTTAACAGCTTCTCCACCCAGACCAGCACACACCAACATTAGTCTAGTATTTATTTCTTAAAGGGAGTTAGAACAACTTCATTACAGTGGTTCCTCTATGCTCAGACTGGGGCAGCTAAGCACACAGGGCACTTAGGCTTGTGAGTCTCTACTTTTTCCCTGGAGAGCACAAGGCACCCCAAATAAGGCCAGGCACAGCTTAGGACATTATCTACCACCAAGAATTTAGGTTCCGACATTTAGACAGGGCAGGACTTTCAACACCAGCCTCCAGTATCTGCTGCCAGCTTTTACCATCTAGACCTGGATTTCCTCACAGATCCAGGCAGGTGGCTCAGAACTTGCCCAATATTCAACACCCAAAGGTCAGCAGTTAAGATGAATTCTTCCATGAAGATTCAGCAGTTAAGCACCTGAAAGTGTCATGGTTTCACTGCTGTGCCACTAAAACTCCAGCTGAAGCCTCAAAATTCTCTTTCACACCAAAATGAGGAGCAGGGTCTCCTGCTGGAGGCCAGTCTGCACTCAAGACTGTTCTGCTATACTGACTGTAAGAGGAAAGCAGCTCCGAACTTCACCTGATGCTGGTGACCTTGAGAACATTGCATAACCCGCTAAGGCTTTTAAGTAAGATCAGCCAACTGTATCCGAGTCACACAGCCAGACAGATCATATTTTCTTAGCTCCAGGGTCAGAACAGCTCTTCAGGAAGAGGATATCAATGGAAAAATAATTTGTTATTGAAAATACTGTAGGACACATCTCAGATTACGTCCCTCCAGCCCCTCCTCTGCCTGGAGTGCAGCCAATCCACTCTCAGGTCAGTTGTGGATCTGCTTTTGCCAAGTCATGCAGGCACAGTCCTTGCTAGGCTGCCCTCCTGTTTGCAGGAAATACACAACTGTGCCTTGTCCTTTAAGTGGCTGATACTGTTAACATTTTGGTAGCTTAATTTTAGCTTGAGAATTAAATAAAGAACATGCACAAGTGACAGGTCCAAATAAACTCCTTTATTTCTCTGTAATAAATACAGCACTATCTGAATTCTGAAGTCCCACAGGTCCAACCATTCCTTTCCTTCCCTACCAGAAGTGAATTACCACTAGAAGACTCCTGGTCTGGCCAGTCTGTTCCCTCCAGCTCATCCTTCTGCTCCCTGTAGGCAGCAAGGCTTTACACCAGGCTCCTCTTCCCTACAAGGGGGCAGATTCTTCACAGGAGAGAAGAAACACCTACAGGGGAGAAACCACAAGTTCAGCATTAGGTGCACATTCCTGCAGCTGGAGTTAATAAAAGCTCTCTTACCTAAGGTGACCAGATCAAGACATAACAGCTGACATCTGCTTTTAACAGATGCAACAGGAATTAGGGAACCAAACAGGGAAAGCAGCAGGCTTCCCACCACCACAAGAGAGGAACCTCTAAGAGGGTACCTACAGCCTCCTCACCTTCACAGACACATGGTCACAATCATTTCTCCCGCCCTTTCCAGTTCCCTTCTGCATTCCAGGGCACAGGAAAGGCAGAACTGCTTCCTATGTAAAGCCTTGAAGGGCACTATAACCTCAACAGATTGCTTCTGCAACCTTTGAACGCTCTCGGTTATTCTCCTGTCAGCAGTTCCCTCACTGCCCAGCCCTCCTGGGGGACAGGGCGCAGACTCACCATTGCTATACTTGCACTGCTTCAGAGCCTCGTTGAAGCCCTCGCACAAGGTCAGGTCTCTCTGGTTGGTAGCACATTCCAGGAACTGCTTCATCTCATAGTGGCAGGGTCCATAGGGCGACTGCTGGTACACGGGCTGCTGCCTGGGCTCCTGCAGGCAAGGGCCTGGTTAGGGAAGCAGGTCTGGGGGCAGAGGCACCTCCTACAGCGAACGGAGGGGCTCCTTATCACCTCTCAG
>NW_009235935.1:9347-17339 GCF_000690835.1 Fulmarus glacialis | reverse complement strand
AGCCGACCGCCCGCGAGTCCGCCCCTTCGCCGCCCGTGGGGCGCCCGCCGCGCCTCGCTGACCTCTCAGAGCATCGGGGGTCGGACGGACAAGCCGCGGGAGCGGACTACGATATAAACCCGACAAAACAGCTCAAAATCGGTGAGCTGGCAGTCCGCGTGGACGTTTCTTTGGCAGCGGCATGCAATCCCTCAGGAGTTTCAGCAGTGATTTCCACCCTCTAGACCTCGCCGGAGTAACGCTGGAAGGAGAGCCTCTAGTTATTTCAGCGCGAAGGTGTCTAGTTTCCAGAGGGTTCATTTACATGTGCAGTTGCTTTAACATGATTTATGCTTTTTTTTTTTTAAACCAGATAAGTGAAAGGACAGACTGCAATTAGGGCATTTGCTGTCAGGCCACAAAGTGTGGCATTAAAATTAAAATAATTTCTTGTTTATGACAGCTGTTTTTCTGCCTTTTACTTTCAGATAATGAAAGGACTCTGAGAAATTGGTTTTGGTTCGGTATTTGATTTGGGATCTAAAATTACACACACATTCATTCAATTTCCAGTTGTTAGATTGCAAGGGAAGACATTCATCTGTATCAAGGAAAAGTTTCTTCTTTCCTTTCAGACAGTTTAAACTGAATGTATACTTAGGGTAATTTTCTAACCAAAGGAACTGAGACTTAATATATATTTTCTTTCTTTCCCTGAAAATCTAAAACAGAAGCGAACTCTGCACCAAACAGAATAATTGCTGGGGACAGATAAATTTTAGTGAAACAAACTTACCCTAGATCTGAAAGCAATTAGAGAAACTGAACTGGTACAAATAATTTCTGGGTACCCAAGCGTGTGTCAGGGGAGTGAGCCAGATGAATGTACCTTGATTTGCCAAGACCCCTAACCCCGTTTCCACAAAGAGGCCCCGGATCATCTCATGGTATTTCTTCCTCTGTCAGGAAACGAGAACAGAGACTGAACGCAGCCAAGATTTGTGGGAAATACCCATTCAACAGCCCAAAGGCTGACATTCAATCATTACATTATGCTCAATCACTACATAGGTTCTGAGGTGTTCAAAACTTCCACTGACTTTGTTGTGGGTTTGAACTGTAAGCAGATCTAGGCTGGGCCCTTACTGTGTGCTTCAGATACTTCACAAATATTTCCGCAATACTGAATGGTTTATTTTACACTTGCATTTCTTCACTAACCAAGAAAGGCTCTCTGAGAGAGAACCTTTTCCCCCCCTATATTTAGGGTTTTGAAAAATACAGACCAGCTTTTTTTATATTATTAAAGTTCTGCAAGAAGCAGAAAGCACTTAAAAATCCTATTTTCCAGACACTGGTACTAGCTAAGGCATCAGTTGCTAGAAGTTTTATATTCAGGTTCTTTTACAAAAGTGTATTCCATTCATCCACTTTCTTTCCCTGTTTTTAATTTCCAAGCCTGCACTGCCTAATTTCTCCACTTAAATCACACATTGTAGCCCTTTTTCATTTAGCCTTCCACCAAAACGAAAAGTCGGCTCTTCTGTCCTTCATTCCCTCACTGCTCCTTCTGCTCTTAACTTACCAGAATCAATCCGCAAAATCAGACGTGTCTTCATGGCTTAAAAAAACACCCTCTTTTCTTTTACCTGTTCCCTTTCTTTCCCTGTACCCAATCCAGTAAACTATTTGCCCCATCTTTTCTCTGCCACCAAGTTTTTTAGGCTATTTTCGTGGAACTTTAATATCAATTTCAATTCTCCATGCTGCCAGATTTTCTGAAAACAGAGACACAACCTTACTTGTTTTGCCTAGACTAGTTAACAACTATGGGCTACTCACACTGGCTTGGGGAAGGGAATTATTACCCTTACTGATGGGAAATGACATTTTTCACTGGCTGCTTTTTGGCAGCTGCAGAGGTAGAATACAGTGGGTTTTCCAGTCAGGAATTCTTGGTAAGGCCTTCATGGAGCTGTGCATTTTAAAAGCCTTATCTGAACAATTCACACAAGCTACAGAAAAGTTCTCTAACTCACTCCAACTCCTCTTCAGAGTAGGTCTCTACCAAAGATTTGACTTGAGTTCGTATGGAAATGTTAACTCTACCCCTCCTTCCTAATCACATACGAAATATGTTGACTTGAAGTTCGTGGGACACCTGGCCTGTCTGGGAGAAGGGCACTTGGGTCTCCTTCACTAGCAGCAGCTGACTCTTTCAGTTGGGCTGTGGGAAGTACAATGCTAATTGGCGTGCTGAGCCCCACACTGTATACATATATATATTCTACTCTACCAATTTCCCAGAGCCATGTGATTGTAGAAGCAGCATCCAATTAGATACAGTTCTGAGGAGCTGGGATACTGCACCTTGTCACGGAGCACATCCCCACTTCTTATCTTCCCACATCAGAATAACCCAATGTTCCCCAGTTTCTGTATCAGTTGTTACTGTCAGATTCAGTGCAGTTCATTCTTGCCCCTATTTCAAAGGTTCAAAGTGCAGCAGAGTTTTACGTTGACAAGAAACAACACACAAGAGTGGCAGAGCTGAGGATTTTGACAGCTGTTTGGGAAATGAGAGGGGGTTTTGACCCAAGGAAGGTACTAGGTGGTTTTGATGTCCAGGAAGCACTCAAAGCCTGTGATTTTAGGCAGGGTTGTAACTCCTCTTTTCCCCGCTCCCATTCTGGCATCAGAGGAGATGCCTTTACCTGTGGGATATAGCTCACCACAAATAAAAACAACATGTTGAGTGCAGGGACGTCTTAATGTAAAGAAGTGTTGACTTCTTTAATCTTACAGCAATAGTGAAAGCTCATCAAACTGTAAATATGATTTTTGTCAAGACACCATTACTGAATGCCTGGCAAAGTAATTACTCCTACACAGAGAAAAACAAGATCTTTCTTTTAATCTCTTCAGAGGAATTCACCAAACTCAGCTGTGCTCTGAAAATGTGGTTGAAAGTGGGCAGGTTTTTAATCAGCACATAGCTGTTCTTGGGCACACTGCAGCTCAAGGAAAGAGTACTTGTAAAAACCAACACAGACCCAATTCTCAGTCTCTTAACATAAAAAGGCAATGGGTCTTTTGCCAAATTGACTCCTGCAGAGTCAGTCTTATAGTTTAAAATTATGACCACTAAGCATTTTACAGAGCGCTGTAAACATGTAAAATGAGATTAGATTAAGAACAAGTAGGCCATGAGTTTCCTCCATGGATGTGATTTTTAATGGTTGGTGAATCGCTGCAAAATTCCTTCCGTAACTAAGGACCTTACTAGAAATGCCACATTTTGAGGTTGCTGAGTGCCATATATGGATTTGCTTTTCTTAATCACTTTGTTCACACATTCTTCCAAATGGATACCCAGATGACCATAGGCTGAGCTGGGGTGTGCTGAGCAGGGGCATCAAAAGTATTCAAAATTCAGGAAAGTAGTTTGAAATACTCACTAGATATGCCAGGGACTCCACTGAAGGATTTGCCTCTGCCTGGGAACCCAAAGGGAGTCTCTCTGTGCCAGTTTTGTGCAGGTTGATCTGTATAACTATGGAGGATTTTGGAAGGCAAACAAGGCTGTGGAGCAGATGTTTTATGCAGGAGGCTGCCCTGGTCAGCCCCTGCTGTACTGTGCCAGAAAAATCAGCAGAAATTCATGTTGTGCTGTGAGCAACATTCACATGTCACTGTGTCATCTAGTTCCCAGAAGAGGAGAGTGTTACATGATGGTGAAATAAGCAGAGAATACTGTGGATAGCGGCTGAAGGGAGTGGTTCCCTGTTAAAAAACCAAAACAACAGAGCATGGAAGATCAATATGGGAAAGTGATGTAGAATTTAACAGTTGTTAAAACCAGCAGAAATTTGCAGAGATTCATTATCAAATTACTCTAAACACACGTGGGTCAGATCCTTCTCTGGGGTAAATTGACATAATCTTATTAATGTTAGTGCATCCGTATCGATTTCACCTGCAGATGATCTGTAAAATTTCACCGGGAAGGGAATGTATGGTAATTTTTAACTAGCCTATGGAGCTCCGCAAAAGGAATATAACCAATCTGTTGTATTCCATAGGCAGTTGTTTAAGTCACTAGAAAAATTATTTGCTATTGAACTCTATCGGATTTTCCATAAAGGGAAGCTTACTTTCTTCGCACATTGGATGTTGATGATCTCACATTAGTCTCTTCTAGTTAGAGTATCTGAGAGGAAAATTAATCAGAAACTGTAGAGGGAGCATCTGAAGAGAATTTTCAGGGCTTCTTTCCCATCAGTTTTATTATGGGAGAAGACAGTATGCTCCTCAGTTACTTCATGGTGGTTTAGTTTCAAGTATTGTGCTCTACATTTTTAGTTCACTATTTCAGAAATTCCGCCCTCTCCTCTGCCCCCCTTTTTCCCCCCCTGAGCTTTTCCAGCATTGTGCTTAGATGTTGTGTCCTCTTTGAGTTCAGTGAGGAACCGAACAGAATAAAATATGTCTCTCAGCAGCTGTTTCTCTTTATATGATTAAGGTTTGACACTAACTACTGAGTTGTTTGGACAGCAAGTGAAGAGGTGTAGAGGGACTCTCTGAAAAGTTCCAAAATATATTTTGATTGGAAAGTTAAGCCGAATTCATACAGTTTTCTTGGGGTAAATCCTCTGTTCTCATCAGGACTCCATAAAATCAGGGGTTTGATAAAGAGTTTAAGGAAAACAGTGAGAAAAGAGATTTATTTTGGTTTTGCCTGTGTTCTTGCAGTGGATAAATATGGTCCAAAGTGAACCATTACAGTGGCTCCAAAAAAAAGCAATGAACATTTCAGATCTAGATGGGAGAACTAAGTGTAAAATTATCATAATTGAAAAGATACTACTGAAAGAAGTCAATATTATAATAAAAATGTTTTAAATACAATTACAGCATCAAACTGAGAGGAAATCCAATTTTAAATAATAAGAAGTGGTTAGCTTAATAAGTCAAAATCATTGCTTTCAGTGTCCCTTCAGCTGAACTGAGCCCTTAGGAACGCTCAGTAAGTGAAATTGCCAGGCAATACAATATTACCAAAGAGAAACCTTTAATGGTTTCAGTATCTGAAAGAAAGAGGCTTTATTCCATCCTCCTCCCCAACACACACACTTTAATTCATAACATTAAATCTCACCCAGCTGACTTCTTTTTTTTTTTTACCCTCAAATTGATCCCTCAAATTCTTCAGTGGGAAGAAAAAAATGCTCTGTGACTGGCAGACAAAAAAAAAGAGGAAGGAGAAGAACAGAGGGGAAAAGAACAGGCAGGACAAAGTGGAAGAGACGAGAAGGCTCCCACTGAGAAAATTTGTGAAGCAGAGCGTGCAGTGGGGGAGAGGGAGGGAAACCAGAGAAAAGTGATGGGGGGAAGGAGAAAGGAAGAAAAAGGACCAAAGAGAGAGGAAAGCAGATAGTCTCTGTGTGAAGCAAAAGATTAGTGAGATATAGTAAAGCAATGTAGAAAAAATGGGATTGGTTAAACCTTGACAAACAAGCAGCTGATGGAAAATGATCTTTTAGTCAGGTTTTATCCTTCAATCCTGCAAGATTACTGAATTAAAGCAACAAGAAATGAGAAGCTGAGTTGCTCTAGGTTTACACTTGGTTTTAAACAATATGAATATTTTTACATACTAAAGGAGAAATTAATGTCAAACACATTATGGCCTGCTAAGATACAGAAGAATGACTGAAAATGTGTTGAAAGAGATGACAAAGTATTTGGGAAGAAAAGAGCGTGTCCTGCTTTTGGCAAAGCAGTTTTCATCAGTGTCAGCCACCTCCCCACACAACCTGATGAGCTATTTGGACTTAATTCTGCGTGGAAAAAGTGACACAGGATAGCCAGGAAATAACTGTGCTCCAGGACATGGGTCTGATGGTGGGTCAGTCTAGAGAGGCACCAGGGCGACCAGCGGCCATCATCCTTGGGTGGGCTGGCTGGAGTTTGGCTTCTCTATGCTTACACCTGTGAGCAAGGAGAAAACAGGAGGCGAGTGGAAGCACGTCTCTCGCATGCTCCCCGTGCACCTGCTCTCACCAAGGGCAAGTTAGTACCCCTGGTGTCTCATGGAGAAGAGCAGAAAATGATTCCTGTCCAAGGAAGGCCATAGGATGAGCCGTCAGTTTGTAGCACAGTGAGGCTTTTACGGGATATGGTGGGGAATTGGCAGTACGGATTGATGGGGTCTTTTCAGTGATTTCTGAGTATGCTTTATCTAGCAAAGATGTTATTCAGGAAGAAGAGCTGAAATGGCTATTTTCCTTTGTCTGCTTGTCTGTAATACTTTTCCTAAGAGGAAAACTCACAGGATGGTGTTTCTAGCACTAGTTCAATTAACTGGCGTAGAAAGGTCTCTCTTTTGCTTTTCCCTGTATTGCATTAAGCCAGGAAAAGTAATAATAAGAATGCTGGAGATGCAAATTCAGTAGTCTAGATTTTTCCAGATAACTATCTAAACTCTGCCAACGGTACTTGTATTTAAAAGCATTTTACTCCACAAGAAGTTGCACTGAAGCTAGTACAGGTAGCTGTGGAGTTAGATGTTTCTTAGTGTGTGCAGAGGTGACAGCTTCTGGCCCATCTGATGATGACAACAGCATTACTGCCACATATAACCCCTCCCTCCCTCCAGGCTGACTGTAGTCTGGAGTTTCCTGGTGATTGTTAGAGCTGAAAAGCATTTGCTAATGAAGCCTGCACTATTACAAAGGAATGAGGGAAGGGGAGCGGAGACTTCCCATGTTTGCTCATTCCTGGTAATCATTAGCTAGCCCATGCTCCTGGGTGTGACTGTCCCAGGTAAATCACAGCCTAGACATTCCAGCCCTGCCTAAGTGAGTTTCAGTCACTTTGCTCTGCCTGATACTAGTGCAGCAAAATTGAGAGGAAGTGAGTGAAAGCCGTTTGGAAGTTTTGTCACTGATCCAACAGAAAGGGCAAGAGACCATGCAGAAACTGCTAGGAGAAGCCTGTTTGACTCACCGTGAAAGGAAGTTTTCCATTGCTTTGATTTCTGAGTCAAACCATTGTCCTTTCCTTAAACCATCATACCAAACATAGTGTATTACTTACCATTGCATGTGTGGAAGTTTAGCAGATAAAGAAGGATACCTCATAGGTGCAGAAGTGGCAAGACTATGCATAAAGAAGAAGAAACATGGAGGAAAACATCAACTTGCATGAAATAAACCACAGGCATCTTCATTTATGTGACATCAGTGATGAAACTCCCACTAGCTGAAAAATAAATTCACATATTATTGCCAAGGGTATCATTTATAGCAATATTCTTGGTGACTCACTCTTTATTTGGGCTGTCCTGAAGACAACATTATTCCTCATTTTTGGCAGGGTCTTCCTGTGGATGTTACTTGAATTGTACATTCAGCCCTGTGTGGAATATGCATTAGTGTTCACAGAAAAACAGCAGAAAACATATGTGCATTTTAATATCTACTTACATCCTATGTCAAAGATACAAATAAAACTTGATTTAAGAGTATTAAGTTTTTGCTTGGGCCTGTATTCTGTTGAAATCTTTAATTTGGGTGTTCAGTTGAATAAAAACCGAAGTAGATTTATAAATGAGCTATGTTTGATGTGGGCTAAAGTGCTTGGGGTAAAGAAGTGGCCTAACAGAAGTCTTTGGGATTTTTGTCACTGACTTTCATGGGACCATAACGTCACCCAAAATGCAAAATCTGTAACATTAACCAGTTTTTAACCATGCCTCCTAACTCTGTGAAAACAGAAAATTCAGAAGACCATAACTGTAAAATAAAAGAAATAAAATAAAACAGAACAGGCATTAAACTGGAAAGTCTGGTTCAGTTCTTGGTCTCACTGGAGTCAATAGCAAAATGGTAGTTGACCTCAGTTGACACTGATTTTCAAGTCCAAATCCAGATTTTTTTGTATGTCAGATAGGACATATACAAGCCACCTTTTCCCACAGTCTACTTCATGATAATGAAATTAATATCCCAT
>NW_009235935.1:0-9330 GCF_000690835.1 Fulmarus glacialis | reverse complement strand
GCTTTTTGGGAACTGGTTTCACAGTGACTTTACCTGTGTTATTTGCTCTCAAAGTAGTGTCTGACACCAACAGATAGATGTTTGGGGGGTGTTTTTTGTTTGTTTGTTTGATTTTAATGGTGTTTCTGTTGTTCTTTTTTGTTTTGGCCTGTCCAGAATTTAAACACAGACAAGACTACTGCAAAAAGTACTCCTTGGTTATCCCTAAATTTTCCAGCAGAGTTATAAAACCTTTTAAGTAGGGGGATTATAGAGAAAACTCTACAGTGACCTTAATGATGGTGGCAGATTATAATATGCAGGCTGCTAAAATGTCTAGTTAATGAATGTCAGTAGGATTAGAAAATGATGAGGGCACTTTTTAAGGTCTCCATGCTGTGATAGATTTATATCACTAATAACAATGAAAGGTGCACAGGAATCTATGGACACTCCCTCTTTCCTCCAGAAATCGGCACCGTCTCTTATTAATTAAATTGAATACAGAACAATATAAATCTCCCAGTGCTTATTCCACTCATTTCATACATACTAATGAGGATGAGCTTCTGAAGCTGGTGGTTGGGATCATTTATTCAGCAGTGGGAAAAATAACATCAGGATTCAGACCCCCTGCTGACTTTGCACACTGTTGTGCTAGATTTATATTGGCCTACTAATAAGTAACTGAATACATTAAATGAGGCGCTCGTCGCTGCAAGGGTTACAAGGGACTCCTTGTTTTTCTTCCTTGTGTATTCTTTGGTGAGGAGATTAGGGGAGATGGGCCCATTATGTAAGTCTCTCCTCTTCGTATTTCATCCACCAGTTCAAAGCCCTCTTTTCCAAACAGAAACTATGCCAAAGCTCTCATCAATCGTTAAAAGTCCCAGCAGTTACAAACTCGCTGATTTTGATGTGAAGTGCAACAGTCCTGCCCTTTTTTCACATAAGAAAGTGAATCACACTATGCTTAGCAGTTCAAATTCTACATCGCACAGTATGCATGATTAGTGAAGAGAGAAAATACAGGGCATTCAGCAGCCAAAGAAATGTCCCTTAAGAGCTCCTCTTTGGGAGGAAATACAATGGAACAAGCAAGCTGGATATTCCAGTGCTGCATATGTGGCTGCAAAAAAACTGGGGGAGTCCTGTAGATCTACATTTAATTTTGAACTGATAGACTCAACTTCTCAGCCTTCTATATTTATGATGAGAAAACAGCATGCACTGTGCTGCCAGACAAACAGCTGATGTTACAAACCTAAAATACAACCCTATTACCACACTCTATAGCTAATGCCCTGTGCCTATGTGTGTAAGTTTGGTAAGGAAGCATTGAAAACAGTACTGTATGGCAACTGGCAATAAATGAGGACTTTTAAAACGCTGTGACTTCTGTATTTTCTCCGTCCACCAGTTGTTAGAAGACAGGCAAAATGCACCAGCTATTTAAATAGGCAGACTGATCCCTTCTACAGATAAGTTTACAGTGTGACATGGGAAACTCAATTAGCCTTATTAGCTCAGCTTGTATAGCTGCACAGGTAATTAAGTAAGGGTGGCCACCTCTTTGAAAAGCCCCAGCTACACTATTTGGCTGCACACAAGAGTGGGAGGTGCTTTTAGTGTATTTTGCAAGCAAACCAACAGAAAGAAGACAACAATTTCTGAAGAACAGGTAACATATTGGATGCAGTTTTGTGCAAGTGGGGTTCCTGTGTAACCATTGTCTCCACACTGGCTGAACAATTCACTTTTTTTTGGACGAGTTGAAGAGAGGGTTCCAGTACACTAATTGTGTACGACTAATTGTCCTCAAGTTATGTGACTGGAAGATCAGGACTGAATGAGTACGGTGGTGAATGAGGAAGTAAAAAAAATAGTGGAGATTAAATACGGTCTATTCCTTATTTGTATTGTATGTGGCAACATATAGGTGAAGCTTTGTAAGGGATTTCATTATATGTTCCTGTTGACTTGTCAAAAAATTAAAAAATAAAAAACTTTCTGTAATCTTTGCATTCTTTCTTTTTTTTTCCTTTTGTGTTTGTTTTTTTTTGTTTGTTTGTTTGTTTTGTTACTGAAACTTCTGTATCCAGTGTTAGAAAAGCAAGGCTATAAAATTCTCCAGACATAATGAGAATAGGTGGAGGTTCTCCTTTGTATGTCGTGAAGGAGATCTCAGTAAATTTACTTTCTATCTTTCCATGCTCCTTGCTTGCTACGTTTCTTTCCATCTGACAGCTCTTGTTGGTGACCCATTTTGTGAATGGAGCTGCTCTTTCCTTTGAAGTTGTAATTTGTCTTGGAAGAACCACCTAGGAAGCACTCTTTTATTTTTAGACCTTGAAGCAGGGTGGGGACATCTGAGCATGTGGGTAAATCACAAATAGTATCTTTTAACTTAGGAACTCAGTTTTATATTGTAACTTTTTCCTTGAAAGGTGATGCTCTTGCCCACACTTTCTTGTTTATGGAAATTAACGTTCTGACAACAGCACTAAATATGATTTATTTATAACATACAGCATGTCAAATGCTAGTATGTGTAAATAGTAACTATGAAGTAAAATGGCATTTGGAAGAATTAGGTGAAATATAGACAACAGTCAAAATAATTTTGCTTTACCGATAGGAGAAAGATGTAGAGTTTTTTATGTAGAGCAAGTCTTGTCTCACTGAACTTACCTCCCTTATCTCACTGCTGGTTTGTTTTTTTTTTTATTGCTACCTCTTAGAATCTCAGTTTTTATGTGTGTTTAATGATAGAGAGGAGGCACTTGGTAATAAATGAGTTTTCAAAACCATGACCTCTTTGTTCTGCCTCCCGTAGCTGTAGGACAAAGTTTTTATAATGCATTAGTTATATGCCCATGAGAAAAGAAATAAAAGAAACTCAAGAAACCTCTGTTACTTAAAGTATGTGTACTGAATATGGAAATAGGGCCTTATCATCTCTTAGTTCACCCATCCTTTCTTTGCAATCTTAAAAGTCAGTTGTCCTAGGTATTTACTGGAAGTATCTATGAGTGCATGCCCAAAATATGGGGCAGAAGGAAGGCAGTCAGCTGTATGGATGAGGCAGAGATGGAAGTTGCTATGGTGAGTCTGTAAGAAGTTGTAGGAGCCTGAAGATCTTCTCTGGATGATATCCAACCCTGGGATGCAAATTTTCCTGGCTGCAGTTTGCAGCATTGAGAGTCTAAAATTATGGCAGATACTTAGTACTTTAAGCTACTTCCTACTTGAATGTCTGATTCCTAGACTTTTGGACCACATCTAAAATTACACCATTGCATGCTGAAAATTATAATCCACTCTCTGTTAGAAGAAGGTCCATTAAACCTACATATGTTATCATTAATCACTTATACTTGCAAGTCTTCTACATCCGTGCACTATTTACCTTTTGCATTACAAATATAATGAGAAAAATTATATGTAGGGATTTGCTCGGAAAAATATCCTATGTAAATTGCACATAATATACATAGGGCAGTCAGGTGGAGTCAGATACAGAAAGGGATGTAGGTATCTAGTATGCAATTAAGGTACCATACGCACACTGTAACCTGTATTTGTGACTCCTCTTCTAAAGCAAGGAACTTAACTAGCCACAATGATACTGACTATTGCCGGTTACCTCTACATTGTTGCAGCTGGGATTTAATTCACAGTGTTTCCCTGGACAAACAAATCACGCAAGAGAGGTGTCATACCTAAACATGTAAACTTATAAATGCTGGAATTCTGTATTTTAGATCAAGACCACTGTAAAAGAAGGACTGAGTAGCAAAGCTGGACCCAGGTCTAATGCAAATTTCCATAAAAGAATAAACCTATCCACATAAACTCAAATATGTTGTAATCGTTACCAGACTTGTTTTTATATGGATTTAAATCCATGAAATTCTTTGGCATTATTCCTGATTTCCACCTCTAATAATACACATTATATTAGTAGTATCTTGTATCGGATAAATGTTCAGTTCTCTCTGCCTCCTTCTGTTTTATGTATATGCATATATTAAATGACATCCAGGAGATGTCTTCTTACCTGTGGCTGATAGAAATTCTTAATGCATTACAGTGTGACTGAATTCACCTGTTTATTCAAGCAGCACACAAATGTCACTTAACTGGTTTAGGTCTCCTCCCTTGGCTGCTGTTTTCTGTCCTTGCAACACTCATACACCTCCTGGAAGGATGAGATAGGCAGCTCCTCTCACGGCCCTTGTCTTACTTCTCCTTTTATTAGGAAGCAGTAAGGTAAGAACACGCCTGTGTGCATGATCAATAGGCCTTGCGGGAAGTGAGGTTTTTTAATCTCTGTGATGTGTGTCATCTCAAGCAGCCCTAAGAGCTGGGATGACAGGGCTGTTCCTAACACAGGTCATTTGGATATGACTACAAGGTAAGCAGGCTGGACTGACCTCCAGAAAATAATTTTTAACTGCAGCTAGTAGCAAAACACTGTCAAAGTTTCAAAGGATTTAGCAACATTTCTGTAGGAAACATTTAAAGGGTCTTGTTAAATCAAACATTCCCATCTAGCTCCAGAGACATTCATGTCCCAGGTCTGCAATGTTTGGTTACGATTCTATTGTTTGATGTAGAGCCTTAGATCTTTAATTAATATGTAATTCAGTGTTCACTGAGACAATGGCAGGATCTACTCAGCATTTTGGCAGCTTGTGAAACTCAGATAAACTCTAACCTTTGCCAAATACAAAGGATGATAAAAGCAGAAGTTGCTCTTTCCAGCTGAATTAAAATAAACTGCCAATGACTTTGTAGTCCTCATCTTTTTTGCTGCTTTACTGTGGTAACCTTCAGCAGGCATTGCATGACGCCTATAAAATACCCACTGCAGAATTAATAAATGGAGCTGCAGCAGCAAGTGGGAAGCCAGGGACGTCTGCCCTCAACCACTTTTCATCCATTAGCTTCAAAGTGAAACATATGTTGCTAGATTTCTCTAGGCTGTCCCTGGAAATAGGTAAGGAGCCCAGTGCTACAGCAATCTACCTTAAAATGCCTTTGAGTTCAGTGGGGCAGGATTTCACTGAGGCTGTTAACTGGGAGCAGATCGAGACAGCACCATGAAGATCTTTCCATGTGCATATCTCAGGACTGAGATGTTGAAATAGCCAAGTACAAAGACTGTATGAAAACCTGTTTTCCTGTAAAATTATTTGAAAATTAGGAGATCACCGTTTTCTGCAAAGAAGATAAAATGTAAGGTTATTCTTTACATGGGAGTCAGTAGATAGTACAGAGGTAGAAAAAAAACCAAAAGCAAAAACAAAGACCTAAAATATGGTTGAGGGTCTTTGGTTTGCATCTTATGAAAACCTGTGTGTGTGATTTGACAGCTTGTGACTATATCTCAGGGCTGAGATCTAGTCCTTTGTAAAACAGGACAGCATATTTATTTTCTCTCGTTTTACCAGACATGGGGAAAAAAAAGAAGTTCCTATGATGTGCTATTTTTAGTCACTCACAAAGTCACAACAGTTCTACATTTCTCTTGCTTAGTGCAAGGTCTGTTTTGTCTCTGAAATATTTTCAGGGAGAATAGGTGTGAAAGGCCCTCGTATGCCTCTTTAAACAGTGTTTTATCTAACTTAAACAATTCAAGTGGTAAAATTTTGCCAGCCTGACACATCCAGACTGAAAAGTATTAAAGAGAGAATCACACAAACAGCTCCCCTGGCAGATTGAAGAGGGTGATAATCCAGGCGAGCTGCAGAAAGCTGACCTTGGAGAGCCAGGGTGGAGTTTTTAAAAGACCAACTGATTAACCACGGTCCTACGGCACTGTGCATCCAAAGGTTAACACAGTGAGGTTACAGCCTGGGTAAGCATACCAGGAGGCTGAGGGTGAAGAGAGGAAAACTTCACATGCTCTGCTTCAAGTCGAGCAGAGTCTCCTTCTGTTGGAAGAGTTTTTAGTAGCGATAAGTTGGCATCAGTGTAGTTGCAGTGGCAGCTTCATCCATCCGGTAGTCAGGGACTGGTCTGTTCAACGGCTCGGGCAAGGCTTGGGTTCAATCCTCTGCTCTGGCTGAGAAGACTGGGAGCTCGGGGGCCCCAGGGGAGTGCTGCTGCCACCACGCTACCGGGCGTGCGAGGCTGAATTACTCCCAGCCTCGTTTATGACAGTATCCCGCTTCACGTGACCAATCCGAAGAGCCATTGCACCGAGACAGCAGTGAGGCTGACAAGATATGAACAGGGAGATTGATCATCCTGGAATAAACTTTGGCATGTTGATAGAGGCAGCGTGCTGCAAGAGATGTCAGCTGAAATCCCCATCAGAAGGGCGAGGGAGCTGATCTCGGGGGAGCACCATATCACTCACATAGCCCATGAGATGAAAAGGGGCATAGGTGGCATCGATATCTCTTCCTTGGTTTTCTGAAGCCTACTTTGAAGATCGCTTTCTTTTTTTTTTTTTTTTTTTTTTTGAGTCAAAATGATTTATCAAGTTTGTAAGTTGTTTCAAGACCACTAAGCCAAGGTTATGGCTTAAATAAATGGGCTTGTAGCTGGTTTCAAAAGAAAAAATATATCTGGACATAGTTCCGTTGTTAAGTGATCGTGTCAGAAATCATGCTATGTGGAAATCAGTTTACACATATAGCTTATATTGAGTTATTTCACTACAGGGATATGATGTCAAATGGAGGCATTTATGGAAAAATATTTTAAGATTATCTTTACTCATAGCATGTGTATTAAGTAGCTATTGCACCCCCAGTGATCTTAAAGAAATACCAGCAGGAAGGGGGGTGAAGTTCACATAATGTATCCATGATCAGAGAAGATGATACCAGTTAAATCACTGCCCGTTTAATTCTGTTCACCTTTCTTCTGTTGATTTGCTGCTTTAATTTCCTACATTTGATTTCTCTAGTGATATAAAATTAGCTCCTTTTCAACTTAAAAAAAGGCTAGATTGTCAAGCTTTCAAGTGAGTTTGCTGACCAGAAGAATCTCTTAAGAGGCTCACAGTAAATCCAGTGGAACCGTGCATTTTGTTTAAGTGCTTGTCGTTAAAGGTTGGAGTGCACAGTAGACTTGAAAAAGAGTTTGGAAGACTGATTCAAGTAGGAACATTATTTTTCACATGAGTGCATCAAGAAAAAGCATAAAAGGTTATAATAAAAAATTGCAACCATTGGAAACAATCGATTCACATTCTCATCTCTTTTTAATTAACCTGACTTCTTTTTAGTCTTTGTCATTTACTCATAGCTAGTAAGGTATACCTTGGGTCCCACTGCTTTGACAATAGAACAAGAAATGAATTTATAGCAGTGATTCTGCCTATATAATAATTATATTACTGAAACAGGAAAAAAAAATCTATGAAGACTTGAATAACGAGGAAAATAATTCATCTGTAATTATATTACTGAAACAGGAAAAAAAATCTATGAAGACTTGAACAACGAGGAAAATAATTCATCTAGAATAAATAAGAAGATATTGCTGGTTGACAGACATGAATGTGCTTGACATCCACTGAATATCTTTTCCCTTTCTCTTGGTTTACAGTGTCTGAAATCAGTCACTGAGCACCATCTTTTCAGCTTCTTCCTTAAGAAATCTTTATGATAAAGCTGTGAAGTCTCCAGTATAAAGCTTTAATCACAGAACTAGCACAAATCCTCCAATCCAACATCATGCAGTTTCACTGACGCTGATGATTTCTGGCACAAACCTGTATACCCGAGAGACCATAACACCATAACTCTCTGCACAGCACAGCACAGCACAGCACAGCACAGCACAGCACAGCACAGCACAGCACAGCACAGCACATTACTGCTGGGGTGATTGGAGGAGCTCAAGCTGTTGCTCTCGTGATTTAAGCAACGGGGTTGCTAGCAGGACAGGCTCGACATGTCCTCACAGGTAAGAATTTCCTTCGCCTCCTCAGTCCACTGACTCTGACTATTTTTTTATACCTACCCAGTGGTACCGCAAAGCCTGCCTTCTCCTTCAGGCTTGTGGGAGTGATGGATGTGAGCAGCGCTACCTGCTAGAGACAGTAGCAGCTAGAGAGAGAACCACATCAAACTGACACCACAGCCAATGGTTTTCACACCAGTGCCTTCAAGCTGCGCTTTCTGTCTCCCCAGTGGAGCTCCTCGTAGCTTACTGCTGCTAATAAGTTGCTTTTTCCCCCCATCACCACCACTCCTTCTGCACTTTGAACAACCATTGTCTCTTCCTTTTCTCCCTCCGCTCCCTCTTATTCTCACTCCTTTGCTGTCTCTTTCTCGTGTTCACCTTCTCTCTCTCTCTAGTGCTCCATGGTGACTAAAGGGGATAAATGTTGCATAGCCATACCAGCAGACAGTATATGATACATCTCTGGCTGCACAAATACACAATCTTCCATTGCAGTGCCTCTTATCTACCTTTCTCTGATGGTCTGTTATTGCTGCTTCTAGCCTTAAGCCTGGCAGTAACCACGGGGATTAAATGAAAGGCATTCTGTTTAATATAAAAGGCATTAAATATTTTCCTATTAGCACAGCGGAGCCCTACACTTGATGGGAAACACCAAAGCACTGGTGACTGATGTTATATATTTGTGTATATATTTATACAGTGGCTACTATGGAATTAAAAGATCATTGCCTTGTATCTAGATACATATGCTGATGGCTGCTTCAGATTATGAACCCTTACTACATGACAAAATGAGCAGAGCTTAAAGAATGCAAAATGGGTGGATTTGTAAATCAAAAGAAATAAAAACAAATTTACTTCAACAGGTTCACAATCCTTCTGCTTTCTGAATAAAGCAACACAGGATAATACACCTGTCTCTATTTCAGTTTTTAACTGAATTATTTTCCACCATTTTTACCTGACATAATTCCCTGCTTTGCAGCATTTGGTTCATCCAGTGAGTTAGTCAGTAATTGATTCAGTGGGACAGACCCTCATCCAAAAAATTGGGCTACTTTTGCCATTATCATAGAATCACAGAATCATAGAATAGTTTGGGTGGGAAGGGACCTTTAAAGGTCATCAAGTCCAACCCCCTGCAATGAGCAGGGACATCTTCAACTAGATCAGGTTGCTCAGAACCCTGTCCAGCCTGACCTTGAATGTTTCCAGGGATGGGGCATCTACCACCTCTCTGGGAAACCTGTTCCAGTGTTTCACCATCCTCACAGTGAAGAATTTCTTCCTCATATCTAGCTTAAATCTACCCTCTTTTAGTTTAAAACCATTACCCCTGGTCGCAACAGGCCCTGCTAAAAAGTTTGTCCCCATCTTTCTTATATGCCCCCTGTAAATATTGAAAGGCTGCAATAAGGTCTC
>NW_009235934.1:1692-1955 GCF_000690835.1 Fulmarus glacialis | reverse complement strand
GCAGGGGCCGTGTCCCACCAACAGCCTCATAGCAAACAAGTTTCTGTAATTTACCGTGCCACCAAGAGCTATTTTTACAGGAAATCCTTCCAAAATAGAAAGCCGAAACACCCGCGGGCGTTGACCAAGCCCTGGTGCTGCAGGACCAGTTGCTCGGTGGGGGACGGGGACGGGGACACCGGCCGGGAACACCGGGGGATGGCAAACCCTGCTCAGCGCTGCGCTGGCGGGGGCACGGTACCCTTCGTAAAGGGACAGCGCCC
>NW_009235934.1:413-1654 GCF_000690835.1 Fulmarus glacialis | reverse complement strand
AACCCAGCCGACCGCTGCCGACTGCTCTCGCCCTTTCCTTTGCCCGGGATAAACGCACAGATAATGCATTTGCTGCCGCGCAGCATCGGGCTCCTCCGGGTTTTCATCACACAGCCTCGGAAAGGCTTTGCTTCCTTTCTTTTTGGGCTCCTTCTTCATGGCACGTGCTGGATGACATTTCAGAGCGGGATCAGAAATTCCAGGGAGAAAGCTGTAAAAAGGGGAATGGGATTGTCCACAGCCAAGACAAAAAGGGTGGGCACGAGGGAAGCACCTGCCAGAGGGGTGCTGAGCCCATCACCGAGGGCGCGTCTATTCTGCACCCCCGTTGCCCTCTAAAATACACCCCTGAATAGCTCAAAGGTTTTTCACTAACTGGGAGGACCTTTGTCTCCATCAGGAGCACAGAAATCACCAAACCGGAGGATTTAACTCATTTGCCCCCAAGTTCAAAGTGACCCTTTACAAAGGAAAAAAAACAAAAGCAGGAGAGAAAGCAGCTTTACAAAACACTGTTGAGAAACTGCCCCGTCCCACCCCGTTTGCAGAGCAACATCCCCACCCCGCAGCAGATAAGTGCCGAGCCGGCCCCCGAGGTCCCCCTCACCGGAGGTGGGTGAGCACCTTCCCCGGCTGAGCAGCGCCGAATCCTCATCGCCGAGCCAAATCCTCCCGGACGGAGAGCGACTCAGGAAGGTCACCGGTGGGATTTAGGGAACATAATGAGACTTAGCGGAAAAATTACTCGCATCTAGTTTGAAGGGCATTAAGCTAATTGCTCTGGGCAGTGCAGAGCAGCCCATCGATGGCATTTCTAGATCAGGGATTTATTTTCTATCTGGGGTTTCTAGCTGAGGGGGTTTCTAGCTGGAGTTGGGTACAGCGGGAGGGCAATGCCTGCTGGTGCTCCTCCACTGGGTTACACTGGATTTCTCCCAGTCTGTGCTGGTGTGGTCCTGTGCGGAGCTGGGGGATGGAGGGGGACCCTGTCCCTGCAGGGCACAGGCAGGAGTGGGGCTCTGGCTGTCAGAGAGGACAATTTATTGTGGAGTTTCTTTTAATAATGGATGGAGAATGAAATTCTGTTTTCTCTCATATAGGATTTCAGATCCCTCCCTTGGTTGCGGGGGGTTTGTGCAGGCACTCGCAGAACACGGGTGGGCACGCTGAGCCGCCGTACTCCCACAGCTCCAGCCCCAGCATTGGACGAGAGAATCGGCTGGCCGAGCCCCCCCCCGCCC